>NC_064848.1:197285265-197535265 GCF_024139225.1 Suncus etruscus
TTCCTTCCTTCCTTCCTTCCTTCCTTCCTTCCTTCTTCCTTCCTTCTTCCTTCCTTCCTTCCTTCCTTCCTTCCTTCCTTCCTTCCTTCCTTCCTTCCTTCCTTCCTTCCTTCCTTCCTTCCTTCCTTCCTTCCTTCTTGTAAGAGAGCATATGCTTGCAGTTGAGTAATTTGTTTTCTCAGCTTGCTTCCTTCAAGAATGATTTTTGGGGGATATTGTCTCCTTTTCATTTGGTCCAAGATAATGATTTTGCTGAAATTTGATTGTATTTTTTTTGAAAGCTTTGTAGCCCTCCTGGGTATTTGTGTTCATTTGTGTTCATTCCCGTCACCAGAATCCTCCTCTACTGATCTGTGAGAGATGGATTTCTTTTTACCATGGGTTATTTCTGAGAAGACTGAAGGACAGATCCTTCAGAAGACTGAAAAATCTTTAAGGTCTTTCTACAGGCCCTATTTGCCAGTATCTTTAAGGCATATCCTTCATCTTTGTAAAGTGTCTCCATGTGTCAAGGTCTGATAACTATTTTTCATCTTAACACAATCTTTCAATCTTTTTGCTTATACTCTTGGCTTTTCTTTCTACAGTTCCCAAACTTGGCTTGGATGCTTTTTCTTAATTTAGTGTCTCTAACCATCTGGAGAGAATGAAACTTTATTTTATAATTATGAAATTTTGGTGTTGTAATCTTACTCTCTTGAATTTTACTGGAAGCAACAAGAAATACTTTGCTTAGAAATTTCCTTAGCTATTTATACTAGACACACAATTAATTAGACACATTTTTATCTTTTTTGTTTTGTATTTTTGGTGATACCTGGTGATTTCCAGTGGTTACACCTTTCTGGCTCTGCACTCAGGAATTACTTCTGTTTGAGATACCAGAGATTGAACCTGGATAGGCTGTGTGCAAGGCACAAGGCTTACTAGCTGTACTATCTCTCTAGCTACACATTTTTCTATTTCAAATGTTACTAAACTCAATGAAGTGGCCTTCTGCAATATATATAATATTATATAATATAATACAAACAATATGATATACTATAAATAAAAATATGTTTGCCATTTCCTCTTATGCTCTTGCTGGCTTTGTTCTCAGATTTCAGATTTCTACTAACAGCTTGGTTAACTCAATTTTGTCTGTACTACTTAAAATTCTAGGTAATGGTATGATAGATATTTGTACTTTTTTTCTTTCAAAATTTTAGACATCATGTCCCATACAGATACCCAAATCTGTAATTATCATTGCCTAAAGAATTAGTAGAAGAAACAAGGGAATAGATACTATTAAACAGTGAAAATCTTGGCCTTGGCTTATAAAACTGATGAATAGGAAGTAGAAGGGAAATTATGGAAAGGGGTGGAGATCAGGCCAGCAGTGACATGGAGAGTGATGGCAGGTTACTTGTACTTTGGTAGTAGTTGGTTGCAGTATAATTTTCTATACGAACACAGTAAACTTTAGCAGCATGTATCAAGTATATTAATTGTATCTTTACCAGTATATATATATATATATATATATATATATATATACATCTTACCTAAAGTATGATACACAAAGTTATTCTTTTAACTTTTGTGTCTTAAAGCAGCAAGTATTATTGCCCTCATGGATATGCCTTAGCTGGATTTTTTGGCTTCCGTTATTTTATTAAGCTGCAATCCAAATATTGGCTGGGTCTGTGGTCTCAGTTGAAGTTTTGGCTCGTGTGGGAAATCTACTTCTGTTCTCACTGATCTAACTAATAGAACTTAGCTTTTGTGGAGGTTGGTCTGAGGCACACACTTTTTTTTTTTTTTATGTGTAATTATCCAGAACTTACTGCATTTTAGCATTTTAATGCTGTTGGATTTCTCCAGAGTATAGACCACAACACGGCAACTAATCTCCCTTAGAGAATGGAAGCAGTGAAAACCAATCTATTTTGTAAACTCAATTTTGAAATGGTAGCTAATTGTCTTGACCACAAGACTCTTTTTACTGGAAGTACACGGCTAGTTTGGGTTGGCTTTTAAAGAGGAAGATTATATGAGGTCACAAATAGCAAGACGGATGGTCATCATTAGTGGCCATTCTAGATGTTGTCCAGCATATCCCTGGAACAAGCACCTACCAAGGTAGTAGAAAGCAGAGAGCTAGCAAGATGTGCATCTATAGGAATTAAAATGAAACAGGGCTGGAGAGGAGGCTCGAGGTGTAAAGCATGTGGGGGCCTGGGTTAGATCCTCAACACTGCATGTTTTTTTTTCCAGCACTGCCAGGAGTAACTCTGGAGCATGAACCCCTGAGCATTGCCAGGTGTGCCCCCCCCCCAATAAATAAAATGAAACACAATGAAAATATTCAATGACCACAGCTAAATAAATGGGCAATGGAACAGGGATAGCAGAGTAGATGAAACAAATATAAAACCAGTGACAAGATAGTAAACAGACTAAATGGAACCCTGTCAGGAATCAGCTTAAATGCACATGAGCTCGACATGCTGACTCAAAGTAAGTGGGAGAATGAATAAATGTGTAAGAACTGCTGCCTCTAAAAAAAAAAAAAAAAAAAAAAGAACTGCTGTCTCTAAGAGACCAGCTTTAAATACGTAGAGAAATAAATTGAAAATAAAAGCTATCAAGAGATATCAAATGGGAACAGGAAAGACAGAGTTGCAGAGAGAGAGAGAGAGAGAGAGTGAGAGAGAGAGTCCAGGGGTTCAGAGGCTACTTGCGTGAGATTCACTCAGGTTAGGGCACCCAGCCACACTCCTCCAAGGTAAAGCTGTTGTATTCAATATCACACAAAAATATCCTTGACAAGACCAATGATTAGGGGCAAATAGAATCATTTTGTAGCGATATGTCAACTAATGTTATAAGGAAATTATAAATGTGTGTAATGAAAACAGGCTCTTAAAAAGAGCAGAACTAAAGAGAGATAAGCAAATTTATGTTTGTCATATATTTATTTATTTATTTATTTATTTTTACTAGTTTACAGTCCCAGGGTTTGGACCCAGGCAAGGATAATACTCTAACCCTTGAGCTACGTTCTTGCCTGTTACTGGTGTTAGTATCTTTCTTAGTAACTAATGAGCACTGTGATAAAATTATCAATAAGGATACAGAGATTTGGATGGTATTCTGCAATATCTCAGCCTGGTTGACAGCTATTAATTACCCACCAGTAACTACAGATTACACATTCTTTAGGAGAGCATGGACTGCTTATCTAGAGAGGTTATATCTTGGTATAAAAGAAATCTTGTTTTCGAAAGTACAAATCACATGGAGTGTTTTCTTACTGGATTTCAATAAAAAATAAATAACAATTGAACATACCAAAAGACCTTCAACTATTTATGAGTATAAAAAGCTTACTTCTGTGCAACCACTGTTTAAGGAGAAAGCACAAAGGAACTTAGAAAATATTCGAAACAAGTGATAAAATGCAACATATCAAAATTTATGAGGTGTGATAAGACAGTGCTTAGAGAAGAATTTAGTTTTTGATGATGCTATGTCAGAAATGTATGAAGATCTAAAATCAGGTAGTTGTGACCTAAAAAAAAAATCACCCCCCCCCCAAGAAAAAAAAGAAAAAAAAGAGTAGATAAATTGAACTAAATAAAAAATATAAAAATGTTCATCAAAGGGCCCCATCTAGGGGTTGAACTTGGGTTGGCTACATGCAAGGCAAGCACCCTACCTACTATTTTAGGACTTCCATTACCTTAAAAAAATCAGCCTACATCATACGTTTTTTTTGGCTGGTAGGCACACATGAAATCTTCTTTTTGATTTATTTTTCTGTGTGCTTATTTTGTTTTTGAATTTCGGAGCCACACCGGGCCTTGATTAGAGGCTACTCTTGGCTCTGCACTCAGAAATCATCCCTGGCAGGCTCTGGGACCATATGGAATAGGGATTGAAGTTGGATCGGCTGTGTGCAAGGCAAACACTCTATTTGCTGTACTATTATTCTGTCCCTTCCTTTCAATTTGTAAATATTACACATCTTATTGTTGAGACCTTTTACAGTGCCAAATCCATGTCTTATTTTTTTTGGGGTTAATCGGGGTGCAGAGAGAACACTTTTGAAATCCTACTGAAAGATTTTAGTATTAGGAAAAGTGAGATCTCAGAAATACTTTCTGGGGGCCTGGGAGATAGCATGGAGGTAGGGCATTTGCCTTGCATGCAGAAGGAGCGATTTCTGAGCATAGAGCCAGGAGTAACCCCTGAGTGCTGACAGTGTGACCCAAAAACCAAAAAGAAAAAAAAAAGAAATATTATCTGTCAAATGTGGAGGAGGAGAAGCAAAAGCATTTGCATATCAGAAAGGTCTTACTAATGTCCTTTGTCTTACCTGTTTTAGGCTTTGGCATCTGGAAATTCATCAAGTCAATCTTTTCCTTAATTGGCCCAAGTACCTTCATCATGAGTGCCCTATACACATCTTTAGGCTCCTCCAAGTTGTCTTTCTGAACCTAATCTTCTTCTTTTTTAATTTTTCTCATATCTGGTGATGCTCAGGAGTTAGTCCTGGCTCTTATGAATCACTCCTGGAGGAGCTCAGGGGACCATATGGAATGCCAGGGGTTGAATCTGGGGCAGCTGTATACAAGGCAAGAGGCTTAACCACTGTGCTATCTCTCTGGCTCTGAGATCTAATGTTCTGTGTAGCAGGCTGTTTCTTTACCTGAGAGCCTTCATAAAAAGTCCTTGTCTAGCCTCATAACTGTGAATTAGGAACCGTCTAGAACCTAAGTAGAGTCTTAGTTTGTTGAGCTTTTAGCTACAGATACTCTTGCTGGCGAAAGGTGGAACTTCTTTGCTTGAGTCTTATGTTGCCTCAATTGTAGCCATGGCCTCTTGTCTCAATTGGATTCTGACAGACTTACTTTGCCTACAGGGAATGTTTTTTGGGGGAAACACAATGACTTTAGTTTGGGACATGTTGTGTTGTATGTAGGGCTCTTCAGGATCGAGGCCAAGAGAACAGTTTGGGCTGGTGATACAGGTTTGGCAATCAAAGCTTCTCTTTATATTGAAAAAAATTCTTTGCGTATTGGTTTGTCCAGGAAACCTTGTGAAATGAAAATAATAAAGTCTGATTCAAATTGCAAGAAGAAATGCAATGGTCCAAATGGGAGTTGTCTTGAACAGCTTGGCCCTAGAGTATAGCAAAGAGAAGGAAAGAAACTGAGCGGAGGAGGAGAAATACAAATATGAAAGGATGGGGGCCAAAGGCAAGTGGTCTCAGGTCCTTTGGTAGAGATAAAAAAAGGACAGAACTAAATATACAAGTCAAAGGCAACAACAATGGAATCAAGAGACTGAAACTTTAACAATCTAAACTTAAAATGGGCCCGTTATACTGGCAGGCTGGGGGACAATGGGATGCACTTGGGGAACATTGGTGAAGGGAGATGGACAGTGGTGGTAGGATTGGGCCTGATTTATTGTTTGCTTTGTTTTTTGTTTTTTTGGGCCACAACCATTGATGCTCAGGGGTTACTCTTAGCTGTGCGCTCAGAAATTGCCCCTGGCTTGGGGGACCATATGGATCAAACCACGATCCGTCCTAGGCTAAAGTGGGCATGGCAGACACCCTACCTCTAACGCCACTGCTCCGGCCTGACCCTGATTTCTTATTGTATGTCTGAAACCCAACTATGAAGAACTTTGTAAATCACAGTGGTTTCAATAAAATAAAATAATCTCGGGGAAGGAGGGCAGAACAATAGTATTAGCAGGGAGTGCACAATGGTTTCAATAAAATAAAATTTTAAAAAATTAAAAAAAAAGTCTGATTCAGAAGCCTGGATTGCCTGTATGTATGTGGCATGGAAAGAAAGAAAACCTGTTCAGGAAACCTCTAAGGTTGGTGAAGGCCAGAAAAGAATTGTGCTCTGCAGGGGTCAGTAAAGGTGAGCTCAATTCGATAGTCCCCAGAGTTTTATTCAAATAGACAATGGACCAAGACTGGGTAATGCCCCTTTGACCAAATGAGGGAGGGATTGCAAGCTGACTTAGTAATAGTGTTTTTGGGGTGGCAGCAGAAGTCAGGTTGTGAAAGTCCATGGCAGGTTAGGATGTGGACCCAGTAACTATTTTGAAAATCAAAAAATGTAAGGAGGTAAGAGGCAATTTTTGGTAAGGAAGAGCAGCTCTGAGCGAATAAGGAGTGTATTGTTTTATGGGTGTGCACAGTATCATAGATAAGAGTTTTGGCTCCTTTTCATTAAAATTTTTTCCATGAGAATGGCTTTTAATATTTGAGTATTTTTAAATTTTTAAGTATGGCTCTTTTTTATGAGCTCCTAATCTATTCTTAAAGCAGAGCAGGCCGTGATTTATCTTCTTTCCTTCTCTCATATAATGAGTTTGCATAGTACAAGCACGTTGGCGATCAAACTATTCAAATTAGTCCCTTATTTTTTCCCCCAGTTGTTTTAAACTGTTTGGACATCTGGGCATTGATTAGGGCTATATAATATCAATCATTTCCTTTAAAGCAGCTCTTTTAGACATCCCAAATCAGTGACTAATCTAAGGAAGATGGTTCTGTTAGTTTGTTACCAGAAAACATATTAATTTTAACCTCGTTCTTTTGTACTAGTTGTCCGTTTGGGGGGAAGACCGTGGCTTGCAATTTGTGCAGGAAATCTCGATACAGTTTGTGGTTGGATGCCAGTGACTTTAATTCATTATGGAGTGGTTAGGTTAGTTTTCCATTTTACATATCTTGAAGCAGCTGTTCAGAGACTAGCTTTTCAGAATCATGAAGCATTCATTGAAGTCACTTGAATAAAAATAGATGAGAGGTTCCAGATCCAAGTTGTGTATAGAGAATTATTTTTGTAGTATCAGGCACTGAATCCAGGGCCTCACACATGCAAGGCACATGGTCTACTACTGAGCCACACCCTTGGCCTGGAAATAGTCATATTATACTGTATTTTGTATTGGGGAAAGTTTTTCTGTTCAAATTGATTTGAAAGCTAAGACTCGGAGAGATAGCACAGCGGCGTTTGCCTTGCAAGCAGCTGATCCAGGACCAAAGGTGATTGGTTCGAATCCCAGTGTCCCATATGGTCCCCCGTGCCTGCCAGGAGCTATTTCTGAGCAGACAGCCAGGAGTAAACCCTGAGCACTGCCTGGTGTGGCCCAAAAACCAAAAAAAAAAAAAAAAAAAAAAAAGGTAATGCAGCTGGAGATAGCACAGCAGTAGGGCCTTTGCCTTGCATGCAACAGACCCAGGATGAACGGTGGTTTGAATCCCGGCATCCCATATGGTCCCCCAAGCCTGCTAGGAGCAATTTCTGAGTGTAGAGCCATAAGTAACCCCTGAAGGGCCCGGCGTAACCCCTGAGCAACGCCGGGTGTGGCCCAAAAACCAAAAAAAAAAAAAGAAAAGGAAAGAAAAGAAAGCTAAGACTGTTTACCTACTTATGTTGTATTGAATTAACACGGTGTATTTTACACTTTAAGGTGGGTTTATTTTTGACATGATATAAAATGAACTCAAACTCCATTTAAAATGGTTTAAAAGAACAAGATTTAAAATGAACTCAAATAGCAACATGAAAGTTGTGTTATTGTGTCTATCTTAAGATTTCATCTTGGGGCCGGGAAGGTGGCGCTAGAGATAAGGTGTCTGCCTTACAAGCGCTAGCCAAGGAACGGACCGCGGTTCGATCCCCCGGAGTCCCATATGGTCCCCCCAAGCCAGGGGCGATTTCTGAGCACATTGCCAGGAGTAACCCCTGAGCGTCAAACGGGTGTGGCCCAAAAACCAAAAAAAAAAAAAAAGATTTCATCTTGAGGTAGAACATGAATCCTTTTAAAGAAGGTTTTCTTTGAATATCTGTGCTTCATTTTTTTTTCTCCTTTCCTCATTAGGAAAGGAAAGGAGGGAAAAAAGAAAGTTTTTTTTTAAATAAGTAATATATAGTCTTAAAAATAGCCTTTTTTCAGACAAACACGTAAGGCACCATTTTATTTATATTTTAAGTGAAATAAGATGTGAGAAAACATGAATTATTATTTGCATTTAAATTTTCTTTACTCGAGGAACATTTTAACATAAGAGATCATCACATTTCCTAAGAAAATAATTGACAATTTGTGTTTGCTATCCCTGTGGCCTCTAAATTCTCTCAGTTCTGGCTGTTTCTGTGTTGGTCTGTTAATAGGGACCAGTTGACACCGAAGCTCCAGTTGAAAGCACATTCTGGAATTTCAACCTGCAGAGAAGATGGAGAAAATAGTTCCCTCAAGATTTGTGTAAGATCATTTTCTTTCTCCTTCCTTCCTTCCTTCCTTCCTTCCTTCCTTCCTTCCTTCCTTCCTTCCTTCCTTCCTTCCTTCCTTCCTTCCTTCCTTCCTTCCTTCCTTCCTTCCTTCCTTCCTTCCTTCCTTCCTTCCTTCCTCCCTCCCTCCCTCCCTCCCTCCCTCCCTCCCTCCCTCCCTCCTTCCTTCCTTCCTTCCTTCCTTCCTTCCTTCTCTCTTTCCTTCCGTCTCTCCTTAACTTTCCCTCCCTTCCTCTCTCTTCTTTTCTTCCCTCCTACTTTAATCCCTCCCTCCCTCCCTTCTTTCTCCTCTTGAGAAAAAGTTATCCCACAAAATTCAAACTTCAGATAGTCAGAGATCCAGTGATTCCTGTACAGCAGTGATTATCATGATGCTGCAGAAAGACGTGTCTTTGGCCTATTTCCCAAATGCTCCTGCCATTTTGCTCTCTCCCCATTTTCCATCAGTCAGTTGTTTTTCTGTGCCTTGAAGGAAGGCCACAGAGGTCTTATTTTTGCCTCTTACATTTGACTTGGTTTATGCATTAGATGCTCAACGATAATAAAGTTATGAAATTGGGATGAGCTTGTACTGAAATGGGGAGACTTGTCTTTTTGATGAAAGTGGGGGGGGCTATTTATATCTTGTCCACATCAGGGCTGCTCTTAAGCCTGATTATTCCCTCATGACTGGGTTGAACAAGGTGCTGACAAGCATCCCACCAGCTGTGCCCAAGAACTTTCCCTGCTTTCCTTTGGCTTCTCTGACCTAAGGAACTCTGACTGGTCATGGCAACCCTAAATTTAGTTACAAATTTATGTGTGGTGTGTGGCTGTTTGATCAGGTATTGCACTAAACCTAACTTGTTTCACTGTGTCCAGGGACAGTTTGGAACTTCCCAGTGTACTTAAATAAAACAGTCAACACATTTGAAATATTTATGGACTTATTATCTATCATTATATAGATTCCAAATAGATAAGACAAGTATATTTTCACATGTAATGTTTATTTACCATGAATACCACAAAACTTGAATGAGCAAGGAGTCTATAAAAATGGGAAAATGGACTTCCAAACAAAATGTGGGAACTCAGTAAAAGAGGAAGAATTTCATCATTTTAGGTCATTTAAATATGAGAGATTAAATACATTGACTTGTCAATAATGAAGTTTTCTGAAAGAAATGCTAAGAGAATGCTAAGCTAAAAAAACATTCATTCAAATTTTTTTTGTCTATAGGAATAATGACTGTTTCACATAATTTTACCTTTATTAGTTTTTAGAGAATTCAGATCAGTGCTCATTTCTGGACATAGATCTTAGACTGTCCCCAGTTAATTACAATCTTAATTTGATTTGATAACTATGTCGTGTAAGACATTATAGGGTCGGGGAAAGCATGGAATTTCAGGGTTTTTTTAAAGTCAAGAATGACCACAATTGTGTTTTTATGCTCTGAGTCCAAAGCCTTTTTTTCTTTATTTTCTGTGTCTGAATGAGAATTAATTTAAGAACAAAGAGCTTCTTGGACATCAACACAAACTTCCTGTTAACTATTTTAACGAGAGTAAATAATTCATCTTTTCAAGTGCTCCCCACTGCCCTTTAAAGTTACTGTGGTACACCACAATTAAAACTTTTTTTGTGAAAGAACTTAAAGAGAAGAGTTGGGATTAATTTTTAAAATATTCTTTTGATGTTTTTTTTTTTGTTTGTTTTTGAAATCTAGTTGCTGTGTGAATATATTGGGAAGGCAGTTCATAGCCCTAAGCAGCTACAAAGAAGTCATTACTGAGAACTGAGAACTTGAGTTCGCTTGTAACATAATCCTTTCCTCTGAGGGCAATAATAGAGCGTCACCAAAAATCATCCAAAAAATGTCCCTCATTCTGAATCACATACATTTTGTCTTCTTCTCTTTCTGTTCTTTCTTCTTCTTGCCCCTTCTTCCTTCTCATCCTATTTTTTCTCCTACCCACCCTTTTCATTCTTCTCCTTTCTCTATTTATTCCATCTCTTGATTTTTACCTTCCACCCTCTCTTCTCTCTTTTTCCTTTCTTCCTTCCCCCTTCTCTTCCCTCTTCTCTTCCTCATTTTCATCCCCTTTTTCTTTCCCTCTGCTCCTTCCTTCCTTCCTTCCTTCCTTCCTCCTTCCTTCCTTCCTTCCTTCCTTCCTTCCTTCCTTCCTTCCTTCCTTCCTTCCTTCCTTCCTTCCTTCCTTCCTTCCTTCCTTCCTTCCTTCCTTCCTTCCGTCATTCCTTTCCTTTCTTCCATCCTTCCTTTATTTCATTCCCTTCTTCCCTTCTTTCTTTTCACTTCCCTCTTTCTTTCCTTCCTTCCCTTCTTGCCCTCCCTCTGTCCCTTCTATCCTTTCCTTCTTTCTCTACCTTCACTCTTTTCTTCCTTTTCCTTCCATTTTCTTCCCTCCTCTTTCTCTCTTCCTTCTGTTCTTTTTTCTCCCTCCCTCCCTCCCTCCCTCCTTTCCTTCCTTCCTTCCTTCCTTCCTTCCTTCCTTCCTTCCTTCCTTCCTTCCTTCCTTCCTTCCTTCCTTCCTTCCTTCCTTCCTTCCTCCCTCCCTCCCTCCCTCCCTCCCTCCCTCCCTCCCTCCCTTCCTTCCTTCCTTCCTCCCTCCCTCCCTCCCTCCCTTCCTTCCCTTCAGCTTTTCTCCCTTCCACGTTCTCTTCTTCCCTCCTATTCTTATGGTTCCCCTCTTGCTTCTTTTCTTGATTTTTTTTCTTCCCTTTTCTATTTTGTATTTCAGGAAGTTCTTCCGAAAAAAGCTGCCATTTGTTTGGATGACAGTGACATTGAAGCTCGCCTTAATAGTTGGAATCTTGGGGTAAAAACGTGTTTAATGTATGTATATTGATGTGGTAGAATCATAATTGTGTTGGAAAAAAGTGAACTGCGTTGCTTCTGTCAGTGAGTATTATTGAATGTGAGACATTCAGAACTGTGTTGGCACTGAGAAGAAATTTGGGTTGGAATCTAGGAAAGGGAAACAACTTTTTAAGGAAGTGAAAAATAGTATGTGCCCTAAACAGAATTTCTTGCTGGAGAAAGAAGGATGTATAGGTCAAAAAATTGAATAAGGTAAGAGAAAAGATGGTATAGCACAGAGAAGCATTCTACAAATATCAAACACAGGGATGAGTGTGAGGAGGGAAGAATGGTGGAATCAAGGCCATTGGGTTAAAAATGTTAGACATGGGGCCAGAGAGATAGCATGGAGGTAAGGTGTTTGCCTTTCATGCAGCAGGACAGTGGTTTGAATCCCAGCATTCCATATGGTCCCCCGAGCCTGCCAGGGGCGATTTCTGAGCATGGAGCCAGGAGTAATCCCTGAGTGCTGCCGGGTGTGACCCAAAAACAAAAAACAAAACAAAACAAAATGTCAGACATTTCAGAGATGAGCTGCCACCTGGATGTGTGCAGGTGCAAAGTCCAGGGGACGGAGCTGTGTTTGGAGAGGTGGCACTGGGGGCCATGAGAGGGAAGGGCTGGTGGGCTAGCTGCACAGTCTCACCTGCAGCACAGCATGTATGCAGGGGAGTGGCAGGTAGTTTTCTGAGATCAGTGGACTTTGGCATATTGAGAGCCAAACTGAGAGGTTGAGCTTCTCTTTTGTAGGCAACAGTGAGCTCTGAAAGTTAGTTTTATATTTTCCCTCCACTTTTTTCCTAATAATTTTTTTAATTGAATCACCATGAGATACTTAGTCACAAAGTTGATCCTGATTGAGTTTCAGTCATACAACGTCCAACATCCATTCCTTCACCAGGGCACATTTCCTGCCACCAATGACCCCAGTTTCTCTCCTGTTCTCCCCCTGCCCACCTCAAGGGGAGACATTTTTCTTCTTTTTCTTCCTCTTCCTGTTGTCCCTTGTAGGAAGTTGGGTTTGCAATATTGTTACTGAAGGGGTATCACACATTATCACTTAATCTCCTTTCAGTACCCAGTTCTTGTCCAGAGTAATCAGGTCCAACAACCATCATTATCATTGTAATCCCTTCTCTGCCCTAACAACATTTTCCCGCTCTTTGTGGCAAGCTTTCTACCATGGACTGGTCCTCTTGGCCTCATCTCTATTATAGTCTTTGGATATTATTACCATACTACCTTTTTTTGTTTTAATATCACAAAAGTGGGTGTGATCTTTCTAAGTCTCCCTCTGACTCATTTCACTCATCATCTTCATCCATGTCTAAGCAAATTTTATGACTTCATTTTTCCTAACAGCTGCTCTCCCTCCACTTTTAATAGATGTATTTTGTATGCTTGGGGAATATAAAAAGAGTTTAAACCAGTTTTTTGTTTTGTTTTGTTTTTGTTTTTGGGCCATACCCATTTGATGCTCAGGGGTTACTCCTGGCTAAGCGCTCAGAAGTTGCCCCTGTTTTGGGGGGACCATATGGGATGCCAGGGGATCGAACCGTGGTCCTTCCTTGGCTAGCGCTTGCAAGGCAGACACCTTACCTCTAGCGCCACCTCACCAGCCCCTTAAACCAGTTTTGTTTTGGGAGGTTTGTTTATGGGCCAGCAGTACTCAGCGTTTGCCCTGGCTCTGTGCTCTTATGTCACTCCTGTTGGTGCTCTGGGTGCTCCTGTAGGACAAATGTGTTTAATCCTTTTAAACCAAATTTTTAATATTTTTTGTTTAATTTTTTATTGAGACCATTGGGAATTACAAGTATTTCAGTCATATAGTGACAGTGAAATAGGGCTATTCCCACCACCAGTGTTGGCCTCTCTCCACCAAAGTTCCCAGCATGCATCTCGTACCACTACCCTTAGCCTCAGGTCTACCAGTGTAATAGGTCCATTTTGTGTTTATCTCGTTATAGTTTGGGTCTCTTGATTCTATTGTTGACTTTGACTTGGGTATTTAGTTCTGACCATTTTTTCCCACCCAAATGCACCTGAGACCACTTGGTCCCTGGACTACATCCACTATTTTTTTCTTTACTCAATGTGTAGAAAGATGTAGAAATATGAGGTAAAACAAAGTGATTCATATTCCAAGGTTCTATGAAAAAGGCAGGTGCCCTATCTAGAAGGCATAAATAAAATTAAGAAAAGAAAAAAAAAGGTGTGTGTGTGGCAGTCTTTTTTTTTTCTCTCACAGGCACATTAAATGTTGAGGAAATTAGAAAGGAAATACCCATGGACTTTAAAACAAACACACAAAATCTCTACCCATGAACCATACTGTCATAAGACTGACTACATTCTTCAGGCACGCTAATTGTCCAAACTCAAGGTCTTTCTTTATGGTACCAGGAAAAGTTCTACTTAGTTGTGGTTGTTGTAGTCAGCCTTCTGTAATTAGATATCTTGGTTTTTGCACAGATCCCAAGTTGAAGGCAGGGTTTCATGGAGTGTCTTCTTATTTCATATCCCCATTAGGTGGTGAGGTAGAGAAATCTCACCTTAGAGCAAGTTGTTGCTGTTTTCTCCTTGTCAGGGTGTCATATGAACCTACCCTGGAGCAGGTTGGTGCCAGGGCGGCATTCGGGCCTCCACCAGGGGGAGTTAAACCAATTTTTATCACATGTAGTTATTAAGAAATAACTTGTTATGTAAAATCTTAAAACATTTAGGAAATCAGATTTGGAGATAGCTCCAAGGGCTAGAATGTATACTTTGTATGTTGGATTTCCTTGTTTCATCTTTGGCATTTTCCTGTCCCACAGCATTGTGAGGATTGTGCCCTAAGAACCAAGTCATAACTCACCAATAGCACACCAATGAATGTGTTCTAAAACACGGGAAAAAAAAACCAAGTAAAAATATATAAAATCATAAGAATAAATGTGTTTTAAAATCATAACATTGAAAAGTGAGTCACATATTCTTATATATTTTTTATTTCTGTATACTTATAAAATTTAAATTTGAACAGTAGGGTCATATTATAATTCCCATCTCAGATGCTTTATAAGATTTATTATTAGTATATGTAATTCTATAAACATGAATATTAATGATAGCATTAATTTTTAAATATTTCATAACTTATTTAAGAAGTATACTATTTTGGGGCAATTAGATTGCTCTCAATTCCTCTTGCAAATATTAGTAATAACTCAATTAAAATTGCCGACAAAAAAAGCTTTCTATATAATTTAGATGATTTCTTAATTAGCTCTCAGGACATTGTCTTCCTGGTCTTGACTCAGTTTATCACCAATCAGTGGGATATATATATTTATGTGAAAGTAGAGATTATTATTAAAAATGTTTTAAGGAGGTATGGGCCAGTGGTACTCAGATCTTACTCCTGGTTCTGTGCTCAGATGTGACTATTTCTTTTTGGAGCCCGGGAGGTATGACAGCAGGTAGGGTGCTTGCTTTGCATAAGGCCAACCTGGAACACCATATGTATGGTCCCCTGAGCCTTTCCAGGAGTGATCCCTGAGTACAGAGCCTTGAACACGGCTGAGTGTGGCCCCCAAACAAACAAAAAAGTCAGAAACAAACTCCTTTCTATTAATTCTAGTTCTCAGTAGAAGCAGTGGTTTAAGAAATAGATGGGGAGGCTGTAAAGGCTCTATTGAATGCCAGTGGAAATGGAGAAAGGAAGGCAGTTGTCTTTCTGCTATCTGTATGATTTCTTGTCAGTCTTGTGCTCTCTGAGTGGCTTGAAAAGGTAGAGGGGAGGAAGGATCAGAGTCAAAAATGCTTTGTAATTGATTCAGTGAACTGAGAGAAGGAAATGTTGGCTCGATCTGTTCATTGCCAGGAGGCACAGATTATTGTAGGGGCTTATCATTTGGTTTTGGCTGCAGGATTTGCAGAGATGTGAGGAATAGGGCAGAGCTTCAAGACATGGAAGGGCTGGAATTTCTTCGAGGACGGGGAGATGGCAGCTATGCTGTTTGTGCCCAGTCCTGATGGAGCTCAGAGGAGCCAGCCTGCGGGGGGGGATTTAGACAGGAAGGTGCTGCCTGCAGCAAGAAGTAGGGAAGTAGGGCAGCATCGCCAGCCTCTTCCTTCTTCCTTACTTCTTTGGGAGCATGCTCTGAAAGAAAAGACATGTTAGTTTGTTTTATGGATATTGGTTTTTGGAGCCACACCACACCCAGTACCCAGTCCTCAGGCTCTTCTCTTGGCTCAGGGGATCACTCATGGATGCTTGCAAGGCCAATGCCTTACCAGCAGTACTCATTCACTCTGGCAGAAATGGGATTGAGAACAAGAAGTCTAAAGGGATGCCTTTCTCAGTCTGAGGGTGCAGGGGCTGGGCCATGAAGGAAGTCCCGAGGTGCATTATGG
The DNA here is from genome assembly GCF_024139225.1 of Suncus etruscus. Taxonomy (NCBI): domain Eukaryota; kingdom Metazoa; phylum Chordata; class Mammalia; order Eulipotyphla; family Soricidae; genus Suncus; species Suncus etruscus. The sequence goes on from NC_064848.1 coordinate 197,300,843, forward strand.
GGAGAGCACGGGAAGCCCCTTAGAGAGAAGAGGTAAAGAAAAAAAAAAACCCTGAACTCGCCTTTCAAGCTTGCCCTTGCCCGCAGCCATAGGAAGCCTCTGATGTACGTTTCTCAGCACTTGGAATACTTATTTTGATTTTTTAACAGTTCAGTGGATCATAGTTTTTGTTCTCATAATGAAATGAAAATAAAACACCAAAAACAGTTTGAGATAATGCCTTAAGACTAGGCCTGCCTGGGGTATTATTTCACATTTTTATTGTTCAAAGAATCTACTAACAGTGGAAAGTGAAAGCCTTGAATTTTAATATATTTATGAACTATGCATTAATCAGGCCAACTCTATCTTGTGATTACAGTGGAATAATTTAAATGTCCAGAGTATCTGAAAGCATAGATTTTACTTTGATTTTAGTTTTATATGAGAATGTACAGCTTTTTTTTTTTTTCTTTTCTGAATGCTCATTTAATGGAGTTAAACATGGATTCTACTCAAGGATGCAATATATATATATATATTTTTAAGCCTACAGCACCTGGTATTCCCAGGCAGTCTCCCATCCAAGTACTAACCAGGCCCGACACTGCTTAGCTTCCAAGATCAGACGAGATTGGGTGCGTTCAGGGTGGTATGGCCGTAGACGGGTGCAATATTTTTTAAAAAAATCTTGCTGGTACCCTTGTCAGCACCTTCATTAAGTGTTCTAAAATTTGAAATTTTTTTAATGTTTGTTAAAAAATAATATTTTCCCAAAATACAATCTTCCTTTTCTCAGAAGTGTGTTAATATTTTTCCTAGTAGTGCGTAATTAAACCTCGCAATTAAATTGACACCCCTAAGCCCTTCTTCTAAATTAATAACCTTTTAAACATTTAGCTTTGGTGGAAGCTTTCTTGCTGTTAATATATTTTGTTCATGAGCTCCTTTGAGTACTTTTTGGGGGTTTATTTTTGGGCCACACATGGTGGTGTTCAGGGGTTACTCCTGGCTTCTGTGCTCAGGAACTATCCCTGGCAGGGCTCAGGGGACAGTACGGAGTGCTGGGAACTGAACCCCGGTCAGATGTTCAAGGCAAGCACCCTCCCCATTATATTATCTCTACTGCCCCTCAGAACATTACTTTTTTTTTCTTTTGCCACATTCCTGGCAATGCACTCAGAAATAGCTCCTGGCTTGGGGGACCACGTGGGACTCTGGGAGATCAAACTGTGCTTGGTCCTAGGTCAGCAGTGTGCAAGGCAAGTGCCCTACCACTGCGACACTGCTCTGGCCCCTTCTTCACCCCCACCCAGTGAGGTGAGAGTTGGGGGCCAGGAGGAAGCCTTCTTTGGGTCTTGCATTCTGGAACCCCTCTGGCCCTGCATGCCAGCCTCTGGGAGCACAGGTCCAATGACCTCACTTGGAGCAGACGCCTGAGGTCAGGCCATTGGGAGCAGAGCAGATCAGGATCCCAGTGATGGGAGCTGGAGTAGAGGGAGCTCTGGATAGCAGTGGGAATGGGCCTGTGTTGTAAAGAATCTCTTCCTTAGTCCCACTGGGACCCCCCAGAGTGGACAGTACCCCAGAGTAAAGTTACTCTACTTGAACAGACCAGGAGCCAGAGGAGTGGAACCTTCCCGGTAAGTGGGCTGGAGTGACCCTGATGGGTGTGCGGGCCACGGACCAGGAGGCAAGGAGTCCAGTGATTTCATATCCCTGAGGAAACATTTTAAAGGTGCTGGTAGAATAGCATTTAAATATTTTGTCTGTTTTTTTAAGTTTAATTCTGTTAATTTGTAATTCATTTTAATCTCTCAAAATCTATGAAGGAGCTGTTGGAAGTCTTTAATGTGCTGGTTTGGAGGGTGGGGCGGAATTAGACACCTAATAGTGGTCAGAGCTTACTCCTGGAGGGCTTGGGGGACCATATGCTGTGCAGAGGACTGACAAACCTGGTTTGGCTGCATGCAAGGCGACCTTCCTACCCTCTGCTATCACTCACCTGCTCCAGTGGTCCTCAAGGGAGCTTCTGTGTTAAGGAGGGATTATTGGTAGCTTCAGTAGCTTTTTTTTTTCTTCTTAAAGCTGGGATTTTGAGGTTGGAAAAGGTCAGAAGAACTTCAGTCCTGGTTTCTAAAGTGTGTTTGGGAATTTTCTTTTAGAAGAGTATTTAACATGCAACATAAGTTTCAGTCTCGACAGATTAAAAGCAGGTGGTTTGCTTTTTTTTTTTTTTTTTTTTTGCCTTTTCATAGGTACAGACATGGATGGGAAAACATTAGTGTGCTGAAATAATGGAAAGCTTCTGTTGTGTGGAATTGTAGCATGAAAATCATGGTAATTGCTGGATGGTTGTTTAAGAGAGAAATCCAGGGCAGGGATGGTGAGTCCAAGCTAGGCTGTAGGACATGTTGGTCATCATACCTGGCAGACTCTCTCCTCCTCACTCAATTCATCAATTCATCATTTCATTATTTAATTGAAGCAGTTGTATATTACGTGATCTTAATTTTTGAGATTTTTTTGCCATCTTCTTTCTTTTATTACCTTTCCCTTTTGCCTTCTGTTTCTTTTTTCCCTTCCTCTTTCTGTTCTGTTCGATCCTCCCTCTTTCTCCTGTAATTTCACTGAAGATGCTAAGGAGGGAGTTAAGTGACTTCTTTCACTGTGTGGTTGGATAGGAGGTTAGTCAGGGTAACTCATTAAATAAGCAGGTCATTTCAGATGTTCATCCCCCCCTCAAGTTTTGTTGTAGATAATTTTATGTTTTCCCATGTCAGTTGAAAATCTGGCTTTTCTTATAATGTATGGTGCTTTGGGATGTTCTTTTATGATCATACTATACTACTGATGACCAAATGTGGCAGTTTTGGTAGGGAGGAAGTAGTAACCTAAGTGGGAAAAAATACTATTTCAGTAAGAAAAATTCTGTCGCTGTCTAGAGTATTAAAATGTCTAGAAATATACACTTGGAATGTTAACTGGTATTTTTCTACAGGGTAAAATACAAATGCATGCCTCATTTACTTACTACATTTCCTGAGTTTTTATGCTATTTACCACTCATAAGACAAAACCAAAGCCAGAAAAAAAAAGATATATAGCATTTTGCCCAAAGCCTGTCTTTGGGGAATGAAACTAGATTCAGTGTTTTGTTTGAGAAGTTGGCATTTATTTCTTTTAACTTGATTCTGGAATAAGCCTCCTTAAGACTGACTTCTCACACAGTTAAATCTCTGGGCAGAATTGAGATGTATCTGGGGGCACCAGAAAGCAAGTGAGCACAACCCAGACGTGGGTTTCCTCTTCTGCTTCCTGTTTTCCTTTCCTCACTCTACCTGGAATTCAGGTTGGCTCAGTGAAAGGCATGTAGGTACCATGAACTTCCATATGGCTAGTGGTGTGAGTGTGTGTGTGTGTGTGTGTGTGTGTGTGTGTGTGTGTGTGTGTGTGAAGCTAGGGAACTTGAGGGGGACCTTATTTTTCTTTCTGGACAGGTGTGTGTGTGTGTGTGTGTGTGTGTGTGTGTGTGTGTGAAGCTAGGGAACTTGAGGGGGACCTTATTTTTCTTTCTGGACAGGTGTGTGTGTGTGTGTGTGTGTGTGTGTGTGAAGCTAGGGAACTTGAGGGGGACCTTATTTTTCTTTCTGGCCAGGTGTGTGTGTGTGTGTGTGTGTATATGTGTGTATGTGTGTGTGTGTGTGTGGACCTTATTTTTCTTTCTGGCCAGGTGTGTGTGTGTGTGTGTGTGTGTATGTGTGTGTGCATGTGTATGTGTGTAAAGCTAAGGAACTTGAGGGGACCTTATTTTTCTTTCTGGCTCTGCCATGATGAAGTTTTATCTGTTCAGTTCCGGTGCCCTGGCAGGATTCTGGGCCCATCTTTCTGGATACCTAACCCAGGAAAAAGGTGTCTCTGTTATGCAAAGTGTTGAGGCAGGATTAGAATTTGTTTTTTTCTCTTCTGCAGTGTTAGGTTAAAATCTAGGACCTGACTAGTGCCAGTCACATGAGCTATTATCATAATTCTTTTTATCATCTTAAATGAATTAGAGAAGCAGACATTTTTTGGTAAGTGAAAATATTTGGAAATTAAGCGTCTGACTTGTAGATATTTTGTGGGTGGATGAAGTCTTCATTGACTGAAGTGGTAGTACAATGAATAGGGCCTTACCTTGAATGTGGCCAGTGCAAGCTTGATCCCCAGCACCTCAGATACCCCCCTGAGCCTTGCCAGGTGTGATCCCAAGTACAGAGTCAGAAGTAACCCCTGAGCACCGCAGCCTGTGGCTCCAAAACAACAAAAACTACAAAACATATGGAAAAAGGATCAAATGGCAATTCTAGAATAGAACAGTGCAAATAAGTCAAGTTGTATTTTTTGTTTTTGTTTTTGAGCCATACCCAAATGGCACTCAGACCACTCCAGGTGAAATGCTCACGGGTCAAACCCAGCAGTGCTTGGGGACGGAACCTGGGCCTCCTACATACAAATATGCACTCAGGCTATTAAAACCATCTCCCTGGTCCTACAGTTTAATTTTTAAATTTTTCATGAGAGGAATTCATTCAACGGGGAGAAGACAGAACAGTGAAGTGGGAGATCAAGTGAGACATCCTATAAATTGAAGAACAGAGGGAAAACATAATGTAGAAAAACATAAAGAGAAATATGGTGGAATCACTAGATACCTTGACATGGGTGAAGAAAGTTTCGGGAGGACAGGAGAGAAATGGGAAGAAATGGTTCCAGGTTTCCATTAGTTTTCACATTTCTCTTCAGAGAAACTCAGTGAATTCCAAGTTAGTATAAACAAAAAATGCTTCACAGACAAACTGTAACAGTGTTGAAAACAAAGGAGAAAATCCGGAAAGCAGCAAGAAGGGGGAAAAAAAAAGTCTCCATTCCTTACTCTCAGATCTCATCTACAGAAACTGGCAAAAGAACAGCAAGTTAAACACAAAGCAGATGAAGGAAATAATAAAGATTAACATAGAAATAATGAGACCCAACACAGGAAAAAATAGAATCAATACTATAGCTCAAAACTGGATCTTTGGCATATAAATAAAATCCACAGTGCTCGCTTCAGCAGCACTCACATTAAGGTTGGAATGATGCAGAGAAATCTCTCCCCAGCCTGTGTTTGTTAGGTGCTGGGGACTTAACCCAACACTTTATACATGCAAAACTTGTGCTGTACTCCTGAACTCCTTCCCAGGCTTAGACTGCATAGCTGGTAGAGATTCTATCCAAATCCATAGAAGAACTCCCCATCAAGAGAAAGGAAATAGTTGAACAGCAAAAAGAATGGAATAAAAGATTCTGGAAGGAGGAGGCTGGAGCAATAGTACAGCAGGTGGGGTGTTGGCCTTGCACATGACCGAACCAGGTTCAATCCCCAGCACCCCAGATGGTCTCCCAAGTCAGCTAGAAGTCATTCCTGAGAGCAGAACCAGGAGTAGTTCCTGAGCCCCAGCCGACTGTGGCCTCAAAAAATATATATCTGCAATAAGACACTGTCGGGTTGGTTAAGACAGGGATGGAAATAGAGATACCCCTCAATTCTGATGAGCAAGCCCCTCAGTCTGAATGTTCAGCTTTGGCTGATAGAAATGCAAATGTTAAATCACCTTTTGCCACATGACACAGCAGTCTTATTCCTAAGTACTCAAATGAAATGAAAATCTCTTCACAGAAAACCCAGATGCAAGTATTTAGCATTGTTCCATTTTTGGTACAACTCTTAAAACTGTAATCAGCCCCAAAGGCTCCTCAGTTGGCTGACAGTTAGTTAAATTGTGATAGAACCATACAATGAATTACTTCTCCGCAATAAAAATGACCAAATTGTCAACATATGAATAGACTGGGTCACTCTGTTTATGCAGAATGGAATAATGTAGAATGGAAAATATGGAAAGGACCATGCATTTTAATGCATTTCCATTTTATTTTGTAAATGGCAAAACTTCAAGGTTTGAGTACATAGTCCTAGTGTCTATAGACTAGTGTTACGGAGAAAATTTTGACTAAAACGCATTAGTAGCACTTGGTTAATGTTTCAGTTCGGTGGAACTAGTCTCCACTTTGTATGTTGTAGGGTGGCGCTATTGTATGCACTTTTTTTTTTAAGTTCATAGAGCCACACAATGGAATTAATTTTTGTTATCAATTTTAAGAAGTATGTTCTGTTTTCCTAGGAGGAGTAAGCCAGGAAGTAATATTCTTTTGCCTTGTGTTTTATTTACTGTTTTAGGGGAAAAGAAAAAATATAAAAAAAAATCTTATTCAGCATGTACTTTTTTTTTATTAAATTCTGCTTAAATTAAGTGAAGAGGTACAAGTCTATGAGAGAAATAGTTTGTTATGGTATATAATTCTTTTTTGTTTTGGGCGTCATACCCAGCAGTTCTCAGGACTCACTCCTGGCTCTGAGCTCTGGGATAACTTGGTGTGGTTCACAGACCCATATGGGCCAATCTAACATAAATTGGTCTTTTGCAAGGCAAGCAATGAACTTTCTGTATTATTGCTCCAGCCCCATTTTTTTTAAACCTTTAAACTGGTCCTCACCTTGGGTTACCTTCATGAAAAAAGTGAAAAATGTTTTGAGATGGGAGAAACAATTATAGTTGATGATTTATTTATTTTTTTGCAATGGTCATGGCAATTTCTTCTCTCTTTTGGACACAGTCTTTTATTGATCTATTATTTTTTCATAGCAGTTTCTAAAAGTGAAATAAAAATACAGTTTGAGATAAAAATAACAGTTGGAAGAATGTGATATGAATGTATAGTCTTCATATACTCATGAAATACTTATAAAACCAATCTAATTCTGGGATCTAGAAACTCAGAGAAAATGACTCCATTTAAAGAAAACTAGAAGTTTGCATCAAAGGAAGAATTAATTCCCAAGATACACACACACACACACACACACACACACACACACACACACACACACACACACACAACATTGGTAGGACTTTACAAGGGAACTAAAAAATGAGGAGAAGAAAAAATAGAAATTCCCTTAAAGAAGAAATACAAAGGACGAGAAAGCACATGAAAAAAATGTATCTGCATCACTAATCATCAGGGAGATGCAAATCAAAACAACAACAACAAGGCATCATCTCACACCACAGAGACTGGCACACATCAAAAAGAACAAGAATAACCACTGCTGGTACGGATGCAGGGAGGAAAGGACTCTCTTTTACTGCTGGTGGGAATGTAGACTGTTCCAGCCTTTCTGGAAAACAGTATGAACATTCCTAAAAAGAAAGTAGGAATTGAGCTTAGTTGATGGAGCAATTCTACTTCTTGCAGTATTCTCCAGGTTCCCTAAAACAAAACAGAAAAGACATTTGCACTCCTATGTTTTTTGTAGCCCTATCCACAATAACCAAAATATGGAAGCAACTCAAGTGTTCAAGAATGGATGACCGTATAAAGCAGGGGTCTCAAACTCGCGGCCCGCGGACCATTTGCGGCCCTCTGTACTGCCCTAAAGAAATCTTTTTTTGTTTTGTTTTGTTTTAGTTGTTTGGGTCACCCCCCAATGTTCAAGGATTATTACTGACTTTGCACTCAAGGATCACCCTGACTTTGCCTCCTGCAGCCCCCAGGTAAATTGAGTTTGAGACCCCTGGTATAAAGGAATTAATTGTTTTATACATAATGGATTATTACTTGAACATAAGAAAAAAATAAAATTATTCAATTTGCTCTTACATAGATCTTGGAAATATTATACTGAGTGAAGTTAGTTAGAGGGAGACAGAGAGCAACATAGAATGATCTCCCTCAGATTCAGCATGTCCCTTCATGATGATAGAATAATGAATGCCCAAAGACTTGAAACAATATGAGATCTGGTCTTCAGCTAGAAACATTTGGATGGGGGAGGTATAGGATAGGAGGAACTATAAGTATGGTGGAGGGAAGCATTGCACAGGAGGAAGGATTGAGAAAGTGGTAGAATGTTAGGCATAAAGCCCTATCAGTAACAGTGCCATAAACCACAGTGTAAAGCTTATTTAAAAGATAACAAACTACCTCTCTCATAGGGCCACACTGGTAGGTGGGAGGCAAAGCATTGATGGAGGGTGGAGATGGTGCAGATGGACACAGAGAGCTAAAAGCAGCTGCTGCATTCACATGAATGAGCATTGTACATCTCAGGAAAAGTTAATAATTGCTGTTTGTCCCTCTTCCTTCCCTTGTCCGGCTTGCAGTTGTGTTCCATCTTGCCGGCTGGCTTCTTGTGTTCACTGTGGAAGAAATGTTGGTTCCCCTGGCTCTCGTGTTCATTCTGGTCGTCTTGTGGTCTTTTGAGGACTTGCTCTGACCATTCCCCAGGGACGCTGTCATCTGCTCCAGGGAAAGAGCTCATGTTGCCAATTCACAGATTTGTGAGACAAGTGAGATGATAGTTGATTTAGGCCCTGAAGATCTGGGGTGATGGGTTTGCCTGAAAAAGCAAATTGCTAAGAAACTTATGGCCAGTTTCCCAAAGTCATTGTGCCCACTTGGACCCTTATCAGGTTGGGCTGGTCACCTTTGTCCTACTCTTTCTCTCTAAGGCTTGGCCTTTTCAGAAAGATTTAGTTGTTCTTGATACTGACTAATGCTACTGTGTTTTTTTTTTTTTACTGTGTCTGTCCTTGATAACTGATGCATTAAGCTTTTTCTCATACTTACTGGCAGTTGGGATTGCCCCAGCAACTTGCCTACTTCAGACTTTGCCACTTTGTTGGCTTATCTGCCATTCTTCTATCAAGCTACATTAAGAGTTTTGTATCTTCTTTTGGAATATCATACAAATATTTTTTTCTTTGAGTAATGTAGAGAAAGTATAGTGAGTTGGTCCAGTATTTACCTTGCATGTGGATGACTTGAGTTTAAACCCTGGCTCTAATATCTCCAGATCTCTACCAGTAGTAAGCCCTGAGCAATGCTAAATTTGTCCTCAAACCAATATATATCTATAAATCTATGTATCATTTTTTCTTCTTTATTTCTTTCCCTTATCTATTACCAAAGTCTGATGAGCAGAAAATTTCTTATTTTAGTACCACCATTTTCTTCTTGTTTCACCTTATGGTAAAGCAGTGCTAGTTTTTGTACTATTCAAAATCTTGGACTCTTTTCATCTTTCTATGTTTGCCTCTGTTTCCTTCCATTGTTTTACTTTTTCGATTAACAAAGCTCTATTGTTTGATTTTTTTTTCATTAAGGCACCATCTGGAGGTGATGTGGGTAGATGTGGTAAAATAGGGAGTTAAGATTTATTATATAGGTAGATAGCCCATTTATTTAAAAAATAAATTTATTGAAAACATTTATTGAAAAAAAACTACTGGGGTGAAGATGCTTAGGAGCACCTTAGGTGCTCAGTAGCTACTTCCTGTTCCGTTGCTTGTGGTCATTCCTCGAGGTGCTCAGGGGACCATATGGTGCTAGGGTTCAAAGCCAGGTCTCCCACTTGCAAACCCTGTACTAGGTCATTGAGCCAAGTGTCATCTCTCTGACCTGCAAAAGATTTTTTTCTCCTGATGCCAAGTGATCTGTTCTATTAATCAGCCAACAGTAAACTGTTCCAACTTACTTGCTTTTCACTTTGCCTTTCTTTCTGTGTCTTCTTTATGCTCTTTAAATGCTTGTCCAATTCTAAGTCAATGAATGACTCTCCATTCCTGTTACTATTTCTCTGGGTGAATGTTTTTCTTTTTAAGTTCTAAAATATTCGCAGCATTGCTTTGGAGCATAATTGATTTGACATTGAGGACTGGATTTATTTTATGCTATGGGGAGAATTTTGACAGCTCTTCTGATGGTTAGTTTGACATAAAATAATTTTATTGTCTTGCTTGTAATATTTTTCCTGTTAAAACTCTTTCCTCTAACATACCTAAAATGCCCTTTTTTCTGTAATCAAAACCTTCTCAAATTGATCACTGTTAATCTATAAGGGAAGTATGTGGTCAACTTGACCAAATACTGAAAAATTGGCAGGAGACACCATAGGACCCCCTGAGAAAGAAAGCAAAAGGTCTGTTTAAAAAAAAAACAACAAAAAACTAAACAACATAAGATGTAACAAGCCAGTTTTTATTAAGGAACATTCAGATATCTGTGTTTTTATCTAGTTTAAATTATTATGTGATTCTATTTTATTCGTTAAGCAAGAAATGTTTGGCTATATAATTTATTCATGCCATTGGAACTTAATTATTTTTGGCTTTGCTTTCTATGTAATAGTTTGCTGGACTTTAATGTTTTACATAAGTCCTTTTTATCTTCCATTTTTGGGGACATTCTTTGTTGTGGTATTCCTTCTTGAGGTATTATGAGAGAATAAGAAGTTTACTAAAGGAACATGAAAAAAGTCAGTGTTAAGACTGTTTACAGATTGCTTCAAGTCCATGGTACTTATGGATTACAAAGTGGGAACATTTTACTTCAAAGCACATCTGGCCGCTGTTATAAAATCAGAAAATAGATTGCTTATTCCCCCAAATAGACTCAGAACATGCTTGACTATGAATAATTCCCATTGCATATTAAAAGTGGTTATGGGGCAAACTCAATATATTGTCAGTGAAAGACAAAAACAGAAGATTTGTACTTGTTTATATTGTTCTTTTTCATTTTTGCTTTTAAGTGTTAGAATCGGCTTTTTATTGTCAACTTAAGAAAGGAAATTTATGATAACCCCACAGCTCCTTCTGTATTTAATGACTTTTAAAGATGAACCGGATAAAATAGGAATTACTTCTGGATAATTGCAAGGTTACCTTATAATTAACTAAACTAAAATCTTGTACCCTGCTTGCAAATGTTGAACTAGGTCAAAAATAAGTCACAGATGGGTTTTCTTGGCTTTTACTTCATTTTAAGGTTAATGAGAACTTGAACATCTCTTAGAATTGTTTCTCTCTTCCTATTTTTTCCTCCTTAGGTTTAATTTTGCTGATTAAATTAAGGTTTTCTATATTTACTGATTGGTGTGTCTTTGGGGAACTTATTTGTCACCACACTAGTTTTGTCATTCCAAAAAATGGAGAAGGGTTACTTTAATTATGTATGCACATATATTTGTAGTTTTATATACATAATATATTTACATATTTTATAAACTAACACACAGAATATATACTTATATAATACATAGTTTCAGACAGTAAATACATATTAGGTTTACTTTTCTGTCTGTTGGAAAGCTATGTATATTATTATCTAAATATGTCTTTTTCCAGTACGATATGTAAGTGGATTTTATTATTATTTTGCATATATATATATGTTTGCTCTAAATAACCACACCAATTCATATACCTATCAGCAATGCCCTGCAACTTGGCCACTGTTAAATTTTTTGACATAGTCTAATGTTGAGGCTGAAAGATAGCTACTCATTGCGGCATTACTTTATGTTTTTCATATTTCTAAACAAATTGAGTGGTCTATGTTTATTACAGTTTCACTATTTGTCATCAATAAAATATAACTGACATTTTCCTCTCAGTTTTTCATGAGAGTTATTGCTCTTGCATTGACTTTTAAAATCTCTCCTTATGCATTTTTGAAGATGATTAATTTGTGTAAACATTGCTGTCAGGAATTCTGTGAATATTCAATACAACTTTAGTGTCCTGACAAAAGGAAAGATGGAAAATTCTGAAGAAATAGGAATGAATTTTAGAATTTTATTGCATGAAAATAAGCAGAGGACAGTGCAGAATCAACAAACCTGCCAGTTTATTAGCATGAACTCTCCATTGATGAGTCTTTCAACCTTTCAAAAAATTCAAATTCAAAGGATTTGTTGACAATCTGGTCTAGCCAGGCATTGTGAAGATGGTATGAATATGGTTAGTAAAAAAGGAGGACTTGATCCTTGCCTGTGTGAGGCTGAGAGGGAGAGAGAGGCCATGATAATCAAAGAATTTGTGCACCATAACTGTGGTGAGTGCTGTGAAGGAAAGGCCAAGCAAGCTACTACGAGAATGTTGGACCAAATACAGAGTGGGGATGTGGGGGTGTGTGGCCAGCGAAGTCATTCTTCACTTCAGAAGTCATTCTCATCTGTCTCACAGAATCTTTTCTTTTTAATATAAAATCTTTATTTAAGGGGTCTGAGCATTAGCGCAGCAGTAGGGCATTTGCCTTGCACGCAGCTAACCCAGGACAGACCTCAGTTCCATCCTAGGCATCCCATATGGTCCCCAAAAGCCAGGAATGATTTCTAAGTGCATAGCCAGGAGTAAACCCTGAGCTTCACTGGGTGTGGCCCCAACACCCCCAATAAAATCTTTATTTAAGCACTATGATTACAGGCCTGATTGTAGTTGTGTTTTAGTCTTAAACAGAACACCCCCTTCACCAGTGCAACATTCCCACCACCAATCACCCCCCACTTCCCCACCCCTGCCTGTATTTGAGACAGGCATTCTACTTCTCTCACTCCTTAACATAGTGATGTTAATTTCTGGTGTAGTTATTTTCCTAACTACACTCATTAATCTTTGTGGTGAGCTTCATGTTGTGAGCCAATCCTTCTGGCCCTTATTTCTATTGTCTTTGAGCATTATTACAATGATGTCTTTAATTTTCCTTAAAACCATAGATGAGGGCATGTCATGGAATCTTTCTGTTATTTTGCCTTCTTAGTGCAGATTTCTCATTTTATTGATGTGAGTTCATCATTCATCCTCCATGATTACTCCCTCTACTAACTAATGGAAAAAGATCTTTGAATGCACAGTGATGCTTTGGAGTCATAGAAGCCCCATAATTATATTCAACAAAAGTTTCCCTGCTAATGGTGCCCTCCTGAGTAAGAAAGTTGTTGGGGGAATGGAGTCATGGTAGAGTTTTACCCAAACGCATGTACATTGTCAGATTACCTATGAGCTGACTGTGACTGTATGAGACCAAGAGTTAAGAATGCAATGATGAGGCCGGAGAGATAGCATGGAGGTAAGGCATTTGCCTTGCATGTAGAAGGCCGGTGGTTCAAATCCCAGCATCCTGAGCCTGCCAGGAGTGATTTCTGAGCGAAGAGCCAGGAGTAACCTCTGAGCGCTGCCTGGTGTGGCCCAAAAACCAAAAAAAAAAAATAAAGAATGCAATGATGATGACTTTTAGCATTTCATTTTTAATGATGAGACTAGCCATGTTTCTAGTTATTTGGTGTCTGTAATATAGTAATTATAAATGTTGAGAGAATATCATGTTAGGTATTGTGCTTGGTATCGGGAATCTAGAATCCAGGCCCTATCATCCTTGCAAACCTTGATCTTGAAGACATGTGGACTTACCTAAGGACTGGAGATACAGGATTCTTTAGAAGCTAATGGAGTGAGGATCAGACTCATGCCCCATCATTCCCTCTTATTAGTGAGTATTTAATACCACTGCTGGCTAGGCCCTGTGTTGGATACTCTGGATCAACTTGGTATAAGGCAATAATAGTTTATTTTTAGAATCTATCCCTCTTTATTTTTTATTTGCAAAAGGCAGATATTAAATCATAAAAGAGAATCTTTTTCTGGGATCCAGCTATCAGAATAGTAGGAACTTTATTGAATTCCCCAGGGAGATGTTTCCTGAACTGTTACTTTTGAATAAATGATAAAGATTGAAAGAATGAGGGGTCGGAACAATGGCACAAGCAGTAAGGTGTTTGCCTTACATATATTAGCGTAGGACAGACTGCGGTTTGATCTCCCAGTCTCATATGGTCCCTCAAGCCAGTAGTGGTTTCTTAGTGCATAGCCAGGAGTAACCCCTGAGCATCACTGGGTGTGGCCAAAAAAGTTAAAAAAAATGATTGGAAGAATGATGGTATGGGTCACACAGACATGGTCTGGAAGAGACCTGGTGAGAGGTGGGAGAGGTGATCTGGGAAGTCACCTACTTCTAAGGTAAATGGGTAGTTTGGCATCCTTAGATAATAGGGAATGGTAGAATCAGAATGGATGATTTTGATAAGGTATAAAAAGGGAGCATCCCAGAGTACTGTGGTATTTTACGACAGTCCTGAGGATAAATTTAGGATCCCTCCATCGAATATACCTGGGAGCAAAACCATGAAATTGAGATTTGAAAGCTGATTGTGGGTTGGAGGGGAAGGCAGAGTAGTGTGTGGAGGTAAAGAGAGAACAGGTAGCTCAACATACTCTGTAGCGTGTCTTTATGGATGCTGGGCATGTGTAAGGTGAAGTGAGACTATGCATATATGCTGTGTGTGCTCAGAGACTCCCCAGGGTGTAAAGGCACGATGGAGCCATTATAAAGTGTGAAGGAGGTGGTTCGTGGGCAGCTGACAATGTTTTAAATGATGCCCAGTCTGAAAAAATAGCCAAGTAGTAAAAGCTGTAGAAAATGTTTTCACAGTGCAGCTTAACTTGTCATTGTAGAAATAAGTATGGGAGGCTCAAAAGTGAGTTAGTTCTTAATGGATCTTCTTTCCAACCTTTCAGATAGAGAACCCTCGGTACCTGCGGCCGAAGCCTATTCCAGCCTCTCTGGTGAGACCCCCTGGGTGATAGTTTTCTTTTCATCTGTTTTTATTTGTGAATTAATTTCTATTTTTCCTCCTCTGCACCCCAATTAGACAAACACATTGTGTGTGTGTGTTGTGGTGGTGGTGGTATTGTGTTGGTATTGTGGTGATGGGGCGTTGGAGGGGCCATCCCTGGCAGGGTTTTAGGACTACTCCTGTCTTGGTGCTCTCACCAATATTCAGGGACCATATGGTTTCCAGGAATTGAACTCAAGCCTTCCTCTATGAAAGCATATTATTATCCCTCTCTTTCTGGCTTTGGGCAGTTATTTTTAAATAAAATAATCATTATTTCCAGAAAATAACAGTCTCACATTATAAAGTATATTAATTACTCCTCACAGTGCTTGGGGCGGGGAACCAGTTGGTTATTGGGATCAAACCTTGATTAGTTGTGTGCAAGGCAAGAGTCTTAACCCCTGCACTATCTATCTAACCCTAGCATATAATTATTAGTTCCATCACACAGAAATAAAAGTCATTTTTTTCTCTCTAATATTGGGCTTGTTTTGGCATGAACTTAAAGCAATGTGCAAGTTTTCTTTTTTTTAATATATTTTTTATTTAATTTGATTACATACATGATTGTGTTGTTTGGGTTTCAGTCATGTAAAGAATACCACCCATCACCAGTGCCACATTCCCATCACCAGTGTCCCAAGTCTCCCTGCTCCCCACCCAACCCCCGCCTGTACTCTAGACAGGCTTTCTATTTCCCTCGTACATTCTCATTATTAGGATAGTTCGAAATGTAGTTATTTCTCTAACTAAACTCATCCCTGTTTGTGGTGAGCTTCCTGAGGTGAGCTGGAACTTCCGGCTCTTTTCTCTTTTGTGTCTGAAAATTATTATTGCAAGAATGTCTTTCATTTTTCTTAAAACCCATAGATGAGTGAGACCATTCTGTGTTTCTCTCTCTCTCTCTCTCTCTCTCTCTCTCTCTCTCTCTCTCTGACTTATTTATGTGCAAGTTTTCTTTTGAAGGAAAAACCAAGTCTGAAAATGTATTAAGTCACTCTTTCCCATTTGACAGATGACTCCCAAGTTCAGCCTGAGGAAGTCCAGCAGCCTCCATGAAGACCATTTATTCTCTCGAATGCATGAGAAAGAGGTAGGACTGAGATGTATTTGTGGGGAGTTTTTAGGTCCTGTTGAGAGTGATGATACATAACAGAAAGGTTGCTTTTGCTGTAAAGAGAAGCATGATGCAGGATTTTCCTCCCTCCCTCCCTCCCTCCCTTCCCTCTCTCCCTCCCTTCCCTCTCTCCCTTCCTCTCCTCTCCCTCCCTCCTACCCCCTCCCTCTTTCCCTTTCTTCCTTCTTTCCCTTCCACTCCTCTCCCCCCTCCCTTCTTCCCTTCCTCTTCCCTCCCAACCTCCCTCTGTTCCTTCCTTCCTTCCTTCCTTCCTTCCTTCCTTCCTTCCTTCCTTCCTTCCTTCCTTCCTTCCTTCCTTCCTTCCTTCCTTCCTTCCTTCCTCCCTCCCTCCCTCCCTCCCTCCCTCCCTCCCTTCCTTCCTTCCTCTTTCCCTCCCCTCCTCCCTCCTTCCCTCCCTCCCTCCCTCCCTCCCTCCTTCCTTCCTTCCTTCCTTCCTTCCTTCCTTCCTTCCTTCCTTCCTTCCTTCCTTCCTTCCTTCTTTCACTCCCTCCCTTCCTACTTTCCCTCCCTCCCTTCCTCCTACCCTCCCTCCCTCCTTTCTTCCTTCCCTCCCTCCCTCCCTCCCTCCCTCCCTCCCTCCCATTCTTCCTTCTTCCCCCTCCCTCCTTGCTTCCTTCCTATTTCCTTTTCTCCCTTCCTCCTCTCCCCCTCTTACAGGTTCTGGGAGCCACTTCTGATGGTATTTGGGACAGTATATAATAGTGTTGGAGATTGAACCAGGGTCCCCAACATGCAGAACACCACTTTGGCCTTTTATGCTGTCTCTACCCTGCCTTCCTACTTTCCCAGTTCTGCCTTTCACTCTGTGTGTCCTTGCTCCTCTAGACTTCAGGACATGGCCTATTTAGGGACTGTATCCTGACTCTGTTCCGGTTATCAGGGCAGAAAGATGACAGAGTTTAGGGGCCCTGCCATTGACCCCAATGAGTGGTTCTCTCCGCCTCCCCTTTATTTTCTTTCTAGCTTCACTTCTACTTTTTCTACTTGTGAAATTGATTGGTTCAAGAATATTATAGCTAATGTTTCACATATTACACTGTTTGGTCATTTTAAAGGATAATTATAAGAGGTAGTTTTGTTTATAAGAGAAGAACAGACCGGGGGGGCTGGTTTTTCAGAATACTGGATATAAATTCTAATTTGGGTGTAAAATGGGCAAGTGTCTCCCTTTTTTCCTCTGACTTGGGAGTTTTCCATCAGACAGCATTTTTAAAAAGTTTTATTTATGACCAGGAAAACTTGATAATTACCACAAAATAAAATGTAATGCAATATATATATATTTTCAGTGCCAGAGTTGGAAACTTAATTTATGTAAAGGAGAAGAGTACTGTCAAAATATGGAAGGAGGGTTTCCCGAATCCCCTGCTGCTGTTGTTTGAGGAAGGTCTTAAAGCAAGCAACTGGTTTCTTAGATTTATGTGGGGAGAAAGGGACTCTCATTCATTGCTGGTGGGAATGCCATCTAGTCCAGCCCTTATGGAAAACAATATGGAGATTCCTCAAAAAAGTGAAAATTGAGCTCCCATTTGATCCAGCTATACCACTTCGAGGGTATACCCTAGGAACACAAAAATCCAATACAAAAATTCCTTCCTCACACCTATATTCGTTGCAGCGCTATTTATAATAGCCAGATTCTGGAAACAACCAAGATGCCCTTCAACAGATGAATGTCTCAAGAAACTGTGGTACATTTACACAATGGAATACTATGTAGCTGCCAGGAGAAATGAAGTCATGAAATTTTCCTATACATGATATGCATGGAATCTATTATGCTGAGTGAAATTTGTCAGAGGGAGAGAGATAGACACAGAATAGTCTCATTCATCTATGGGTTTTAAGAAAAATTAAAGACATTGAAATAATTCCCAGAGATGCAGGGCTGTGCCCATCTTGGGGTGTCATTCTATGCTGTTGAAGCCAGCACCCAGGTGGCATCCTCTGTTTTCTGCATATGCCTGTGTCTTCTGCATGAATCATTAAATAAAGTCATTAAATTTGTTACTAATGTACAAGTTTTATCTTAAAACAATGGTTGGGATTTTCCTTGTGCCCCCCACTGTGAAACCCATTCACCTTCTTTGTGGGCTACTGGAAGGTTTCTCTGTGCAGAATGTTTTGTTTTTGTGTTTTGGTCACACCCATTGGCACTCGGGTTACTCCTGGCTCTGTGCTCAGAAATCACTCCTGGCAGAGTTGGGTGACTATATGGGATGCCAGGATTCGAAACCGCTGTCCGTCCTGGATTGGCTGTGTGCAAGGCAAATGTCCTACCACTCTGCTATCTCTCCGGCCCCATCTGTGCAGAATTTGACTGAATGTTCATCCTCCCTGCCTGTCTCTTCTCTTGGAGCATCCTGGAGAATCCTGCCAATTCCTTCAGCTGGTCTTTAAAGAGGGAAATTGCTGATTTCTCTGGGCTATGGCAAAGCACAGGACAGACTATTTCTGCAAACTTAAGGATGCCCAAATGAAACAGAGATCTTCATGGATATAAATGATTGTTTCTGATAAATTTATTTAATTCATTTTAGCTTTCATTTTTATCCGTATAAGAATGCTTGTCTGAGTTTCTGGGATTTAATTGCAACACAGTTATTTTCAGCATTATAGTTTTCTTACTCTAAAGAGTTTTTCAGGAAACATTTGTGTGTGTGTGTGTGTGTGTGTGTGTGTGTGTGTGTGCCTTACTCTCGGCTCTGCTCTCAGGTGTCACTCCTGGAAGAACTTGAGGGAACTTGGGGTGTCGGGAATGAACCTGACTCAACCACCTGCAAGAAAAATACTTTATTATGTATTATGACTTTGGCTTTGAAACATGGATTTTTATCTTAAATATTTCAGATAACATCATGAGCATAGAAGCTTACTTCTAATGGTAATAGAGGGAGAAGGACTAATCTATGTAAGATTCTGCCATTTCACAGATATGATCTAAGTATGCAGAGGTTGGCTTCTTACTCCACACCTCAGTTCAAAAAATTAAAATAAAAACAAACTTAATTTTTTTTTTTTTTTTTTTTTGGTTTTTGGGCCACACCTGGTAACGCTCAGGGGTTACTCCTGGCTATGTGCTCAGATGTTGCTCCTGGCTTGGGGGACCATATGGGACACCGGGGATTGAACCGCGGTCCGTCCAAGGCTAGCGCAGGCAAGCCAGGCACCTTACCTTTAGCGCCACCGCCTGGCCCCAAAACAAACTTAATTTAAAAAAATTTTGGGCCACACTCAGCAGTGCTCAGGGATTACCCCTGGCTCTATGCTCAGGAATCACTCCTGGTAAGCCTGGGACACCATATGGGATGCCAGGGATCGAACCTAGTCAGCCACATGTAAGGCAAATGACCTATCTGTTGTACTATTGCTCTGTTCCCCATTTAAAAATCCTTTAAGTGTTTTAAACTCATCTGTACCTTCTTTTCAACTATTAAACTATTAAAACAATAAAACTATTGTTTTATATTTTATTCTCTTAAAAATCGTCTTCTGTTTTGTTTTTGGCCCACACCTGACAGAGTTCAGTACTTGTTTCTGATTCTGTACTCTGGGGTCACTCCTGAACTGAGGTCGAGGAACCCTATGTGGTATTATTGCAACGCAAGCACCCTATCTGTTGTACTATTGCTCTGGCCCCTGTCATTGTTGTTGTTGTTTTTTTAAAGTCACGCGAAGTCATTCCCAACCATTTCTTCTTTCCCTTTCATTTTATACTAATTTTAACAGTTGAGGTCACTCACCATAGAGTAATTAAAGCAGTTAAAAAGCAGTGGAGGCTTTTTTGAGATTTCTTTGATCTTTCACAGAGCAGTGTCTTTCTTCTTTATGGCGACATCCTAAGGCCGAGATGGACATACCAAGGCTGCCCACGCTAGGTTGAAAGAAAGAAAAAGCATTTAAATTTGATCTGCCTCGGAGACTCATTTTTAAGTCTATATGACATAATCCCCTCCCACACCCTTATGTTTTTGTTTCTCTTCTTGGCATTCCTTAAAAATATTTGTGGTATCATTCAGAAGTTCATGGAGACACAAACTTACTCTCTATCCTAAAATAGACTCAGTGTACATTTTGGCTAAAACAACTCTGTTGTTTCTGGTATGTGTTGGGCTTTTATTTATTTATTTTTTGATGGTCTTTCCCACACCCCACCCCCTTTTAGCTGTTGTTTCAGGGACCAGGATCTGTACACTGTGTTCTTATGTTCTTTGTTTGTTTGTTTGTTTGTGAGCCACACCCAATGACGCTCAGGGGTTACTCCTGGCTCTGTGCTCAGAAATCGCTCCTGGCTCTGGGGATCATTTGGGATGTTTGGGGATCAAATCACAGTCTGTCCTGGGTCAGTCAAGTGCAAGGCAAATGCCCTACCGCTGTGCCACCACTTTGGCCTTTGCGCATGCTTGCCAGTATTTGTGCAGTTGGTCCGGGTGTTCCCAGATTTTAGTTGCAGTTCTCTTGGGGCCTTGCACACTCTTTGTGTGCAGTGCTGACACCTGCTGTGGAGCCCTGCAGAGCACAGGCACTGTGGAGATGCTGGGGCTCCCACCCACTTCATGTACGTGATTGTTTGGGGCGTGGTTGGGGGCAGATCACAGTTTCCGGTCTGCCCCACATCCCCTCTCCTGCCAAGCTCTCAGCACTCAATTTGAAATTTTTTTTCTTCATCACAAAATATTTCAAAGGATACTTTACATATGAATTGCCTCAGCATTGAGGCTTTTTTAATTTTCTTTCTTCGTTTTTATAAGGGTTATATTCAGCGGTATTCAGGTGACCTGGATACTGACTGCTTGGGGATTGTGAGCACTGATGGTTGAGCCCTGGGCCTTCTCCTAAGCTCTGCATATTATGTGCGCTGTCACTTGCACTAGCTCCTTAGACCTTTGCTTCATTTCTTTTTAAGCTGTATTTGGAATTATGAAAGTCCATGAATTTTTATGGAAGAAAATTTGGAAAATAAGGGGCCAGAGCGGTGGCATAAGCAGTAAGGTAATCTGCCTTGTCTGCGCTAGCCTAGGACGACCCACAGTTCGATCTTCCAGTGTCCCATATGGTCCCCCAAGCCAGGAGCAATTTCTGAGCGCATAGCAGGAGTAACCCCTGAGCTTCACTGGGTATGGCCCAAAAAAACAAAAAAAAATTGGAAGACACAGTTTAAAGACTGTTTGCAAAGTCTAGGAACTCAACAGCAACAAAATCCCCTTCTTCAAGAAAACAAGAGGCCCCCAAACAACAACAAAAACAAAAACAAAAAAAGGAAAATATAATAAAGAGAAAGTAAAAAAATCATGTATAAGGTCAACATACTGTTTTGTTTTAAAAATTATTTTTATTATGGCATCATCTGTTAGTCTTTCTCTTTCTTCTTTCTTTTTCTTTCTTCTTTCTTCCTTTCTTTCTTTCTTTCTTTCTTTCTTTCTTTTTCTTTTTCTTTCTTTCTTTCTTCTTTCTTTCTTTCTTTCTTTTTCTTTCTTTCTTTCTTTTCTTTCTCTTTCTTTCTCTTTCTTTCTTTCTTTTCTTTCTTTCTTTCTTTCTTTCTTTCTTTCTTTCTTTCTTTCTTTCTTTTTCTTTCTTTCTTTCTTTCTTTCTTTCTTTTCTTTCTTTCTTTCTTTCTTTCTTTCTTTCTTTCTTTCTTTTCTTTCTTTCTTTTTCTTTCTTTCTCTTTCTTTCTTTCTTTCTTTCTTTCTCTTTCTTTCTTTCTTCTTTCTTCTCTCTCTCTCTCTCTTTCTTCTTTCTTTCTTTCTTCTTTCTTTCTTTCTTCTTTCTTTCTTTCTTTCTTTCTTTCTTTCTTTCTTTCTTCTTTCTTTCTTTCTTTCTTTCTTTCTCTCTCCCCCTCCCTCCTCCCTCCCTCCCTCTCTCCCTCCCTCCCTCCCTCCCTCCCTCCCTCCCCCCTTCCTTCCTTCCTTCCTTCCTTCCTTCCTTCCTTCCTTCCTTCCTTCCTTCCTTCCTTCCTTCCTTCCTTCCTTCCTTCCTTCCTCCGTCCCTCCCTCCCTCTCTCCCTCCCTCCCTCCCTCCCTTCCTTCCTTCTGCTCATACCCAGCAGCGCTCAGGGATTACTCCTGGGTCTATGCTCAGAAATCACTCCTGGCAGGCTCGGGATCATATGGGATGCCGGGATTCGAACCACTGACCTTCTACATGCAAAGCAAACACCTTACCTCCATGCTATCTTTCTGGCCCCATCTGTTAGTCTTTTCTTTATCTGTTCTCTGAAAACATTTGTCTTAGAAAATTTATATGATTTATATATTGTTATATACTATATGTTTATGGTATTCAAAATGTTCTCAAGGCACCAGAGCAATAGCATAGCAGGTAGGGCAGTTGCTTTGCATGTGTCTGACCAGATTCAATCCCTTGTTCCTGCATACCGAAGGGTCCCTCAAGCTTGCCAGGAGTAACTTCTGAGCATAGATTCAGGTGTAACCCCTGAGTGCTGATGGGTGTGACCCCTCCAAAACAAAACAAAAAAAACAAAAACAAAAAATGTTCCCAAGCATTTATTTTGTTTGTTAGTTTTGTTTTGTTTTGGTCCACATGGAGCAGTATTCAAGGGTTGCTCCTGGCTCTGCACTCAGGAATCACTCTTGGTGGGTTCAAGGGAATGTATCAGATGCTGGGGGTTGAACCCAGGTTGGTCTCTTTCAAAACTAATGCTTTACCTGCTATGCTATCTCTCTGCCCCCTATATCATCTATTTAAATGAATATACTGCATTTTTGGGGGGATGGCCACACCCGGTGACACTCAAGGGTTATTCCTGGCTATGCGCTCAGAAATTGCTCCTGGCTTGGGGAGCCATATGGGACGCTGGGGGATCGAATCATAGTTCTTCGTAGTTTAGCGTGCACAAGGCAGATGCCTTACCGCTTGCACCACTGCTCCGGCCCCTATACTACATTTTATTTATGTGTTTGTTTGTTTGTTTTTGGGCCACACACTGCGGTGCTCAGGGTTACTCCTGGCTGTCTGCTCAGAAATAGCTCTTGGCAGGCACGGGGGACCGTATGGGATGCGGGATTCGAACCAACCACCTTAGGTCCTGGATTGGCTGCTTGCAAGGCAAAGGCCACTGTGCTATTTCTCCGGCCCCTATACTGCATTTTAAATGTGCATTAATTTCATTAATTTGGCAGACCTTTATTATGGGATAATGAGGCTGTTCATTATTTTTACCACTATGGCTAATTCTAGAAAGACTTTTTATTTCTGTTGAAATGCATCTGTGGATATCTTTTTAGGGTCATGAATTCTATTTTTATGATAAAATTGAACTGATAAAAAATCAAATTTAGTATTTTAAACAATGCTGTTTTTAGCATAGAATTAATATCTAAAAGCCTATTAAATTATGCATATGAGATCCACATAGAAAATTTTAATTTTTTTTTAATATAATTTTTATTTTGATCATAGTGGCTTACATATTGTTGACAATAATATTTTAGGTACATATTTACATAAAATCAGGGGGGATTCCCATCCCCAAATTGTCCTCCCTACACCCCCGTTTCTGTCTTACCTCCCATTTCCTCTTCCCTCACCCCCAGGGCGGCTAGAATATGTGGTCCCCTCTGTCTCTAACCAACTACTTAGTAGTCTTGCATCAGTTTGGTCTTGATGCCTCCCTTATTTCCCCCTCTAAGTAGGGGCAGGGGTAGCTAGTTCAAGTTGCGTGGTTTTGCCTGAAAAAGAGAAAATAAATAAACCAGGGTAAGAGTTTAATACCCCGAAAATGGGCAGAATCCTTCTAGAGGTTCTCATCATCGATTTGGGAAATGAAGGAGAAAAAGAAGTTGAAACACTCCACCAGTACCAAAAGAAGTGTCAAATATCCAGTGAGGACTCCAGCTATAACGATAAGCACCACAAAAAAACAGATAAAATTAATATTAAAAAAGAGAATTAAAATAGAAGAAAATCATCAGGAATCATTTAAAGGCAGAAGAAAGCATTAGTTTAGCTTGCTTTTATGAACACAAAATTGTCGGGTTTTTTTGGAAACAGCAAATAACATTTTTACTCTCTTATTAATTTGTTTCCAAGAGATATTTTTCTAACTTGGAGTTCCCTCTAAGTTTAAATGCTCAGTTATCTTATGAAAAGTAGTGATCTTACTTAAGTCACCTTATTAAATGTTTACTTGAGGGCATAAGGATAAATTCTCTTCTGTTTTGAAGTTTCATAGAATCTGCATGTCCTCATGAGACAATCCTGATGTGTCCTGCATATGTTCTCATTTTAAAATGCTTTGGGCTGGAGAAATGACAGGGATTAAGGTGAAAGGCTAACCCCAGTTCGATCTTTGGCTCTCCATATGGTTCCCAGGGCACTCCCAGCAGTGACCTTATAAACACAGAGCCAGGAGTAAGCCCGAGCACCACTGGAAGTGACCCCTAAGCCAAATCTAAAATATAAAACAAAGCATTTTAGTTGTTTCTCAGTGCTGTTTTAAAAATAATTAATACTATTGTTTTAGGTGAGTGGCTTTATTTAAGACTGAAAATTATATATTAGGTATTTAATAGAATTTTGTGATATGATTCTTCTGAGATAACTATTGCAAAAGTTTTTAAATGTGTAGTCTTCTTAAAGTTTTCTTTTTTTTAAAAAAAAACACTTTATTTATTTATCGATTTATTGGTTGTTAGGCCACACCCACCAGTGCTTAGGGGTTACTCCTGGCTCTGCACTCCGAAATCACCCCTGGCAGGCTGTGGGACCATATGGGATGCCAGGAATCGAACCAGGTTCCTCCCCGGTTGGCCTCATGCAAGACAAATGCCCTATCACTATGCTATTGCTCTGACCCCTTCTCAAATTTCTATAAATAAATAGAAGTGAGATCATAGATTGTATTCTACATATTTTGGTTAGTTTAGGGGCCATCACACCTGGCAGTTTTCAGAACTAACTCCTGGGTCTGTGCTCAGAAATGACTCTTGTTGGTAATCAAGCATCATATGGGGTACTGGGTCAGCTACATACAGGGCAAATGCCCTGCCTACTGTATTTTTACTCTGGCCCCTTAGTTGTAATTTTTTAATTCAAATATATTGTGTTGATTTTCCATATCAGAAATATGGCCTCTTGTTAAAAGTTGCATTGTATTTTGTTAAATGTGCTTTATTATTTTAGGTTCTTGTTCTGGAGTGTTTTTACTACACTGTGTTAAAGAACATCTCTGTGCATATCATAATATATTATATGCTTGTACAGGAGTAAGTCACCTGGCTGCACATTTGAAACTGATACATACGACATATTATTCCTAAAATAAAGTGATGCTTGCATAGGGCTAGAGGCATGAGCAAATTGGAAGTGATAGTTATTGGATGTGAGAGTTTCTTTTGGGGGTGATGAAAGCACCCTAAAATTAGATGACGTGTGAGCTGTATAATTCTCACCTACATTTAGAGTTCTTGAATTGTATATTTTGATGGGCAACTTTTAACATTTGTGAATGAATGATATATTTTATAATAAATCAGTTGGAAAGACTTGGTCTTTTTATACTTTTTCAGGAGTGTATGAAATTTTTAATTTTTAATTTGCTCATCAGCATTGCATGATAAACATTTTTATTACCTGGAAATAAAAATATTGTCTTGTTTTGCTTCACTATGTAAAGCAAAATTGTACATTTTGGTAAGCTTATTAATTTTTGAATTGCACTTTGATATTAGTCTTACACATCCCTTTGTTTTCATCGAGTCATCTGTCTTCAGTGTGATTTTTAAGACTATCTAATATTAAGGCATTCACATTTTGGTCTTTTATTTTATATTTTTCCCTGTACATTTTGGCATATTTGTGTTATTTTTAGATGAATAGAAGTTTTCATTCAGACAATTGAATAGACCAAGTCTTCTCTGTGGCTTCTTAATTTTTGATCAGACACAGAAAACCTGTCCATATCCAGGATTATGAAAAGACTTATCATATTTTTATCTCTTCAAGCTTGATTTTTCGTATTTCAATCTCAGATCAATCTTGGAGATTTTTGCCCTAAGTAGTGATGACTGGCTAGGTAGGTGTTTCTTAATCTTATAACATCCACATTCAGAAACTCATAATGCTTGCACAAAGGAAATCAGGAAATGTAGAGAGAACTGCGTGATAATGAAATTTTAAACAGATTACGGAGCTCATCTCTATTGTGAGAATTAAAATGAATTCAGTTAAAACTTTATAGCATCCTAAAATATTGAAATGACTTTTAAAAAACCAAGCTTTTATAAAATGCAACTTCCATTTTCAGTTTATAATCATGCAAAAAAATAACATAAGCTGCTAAAGGACTAAAATTTGCAGCATTTTCTTTGTGAACAATAGGGATTTTCTACTGGTGGTGAGGTCTATGCCTACAAAATATTTTTAGAAGTCTTCCACATTTGTTTTGGTCAGCCTGGCAAATGCACCCGATGCCTATGACCCTTCCTTTGAACTTCATCCTCTCATTCACAGACGCACTGGAACTTGTTTGCTTTTGTAATAATTACCACATTTGGGGGGATGAATTTTCACAGAATTGTGTGGCAGTGAATGTCATCCAGCAGGGGAGCTTTCCTTAGCATTTAAAAAATAATAATAAGAGAAAGATTTTTGACACAGATAAAGACAACTGGAAAACGGTCGTCACTGAAATGAAAGAAGAGACAGCACAGCAAGAGATTTTCAGAGCCACCTCAGTTTTCAGAGAACAGATGGTGGAAATTTCTCCTTTTGTGAACTGAAATAGAAAATTTCTTTGAACTTCACCTACAGCCATATTGAATGTTCCCACCTATTGTCTATGAAGTAGTTTCCCTCCACCCCCAATTTTGGTTCCTCTGGGACTTCGCTAGTTATAAATGTAGCATTTGAAAAATTCAGATTAACAAGAGGCAGGCCTGAATATCATGGTTTGCATCTCTGAGGTCCTGGATTCATTCAATCTGGGGCACTTCCCCAAAATAATGCAGTACCACTGACAGAGTAAGTGGGAGAATTGATAGCTTTTTGTTTTGTTTTATTTGGGGGGCTACACCTAGAGGTGCTCAGGGGTTACTCCTGGCTCTGTGCTCAGAAATAGCTCCTGGCAGGCTTGGGTTTCCACATGGGATACCGGGAATCGTACCCAGGTCCTTCCTGGGTGGGCCGCGTACAAGGCCAACACCCTTCCACTGTGCTATCTCTCCTACCTCGAAAATTGCTAGTTTTAAATGAAATTGGCATGCAGAATCACACAGTCTTCAACATATGTAAAGAATTGCACAAAACAGTGTCCATGTAAGGAGAATGCAGTTGTTTCCAAGTGTTGCTAATTCTGGTCACTAGACACCTACCTTTGGCCCTTTTGAATATGCCCTTATCTCTCTCTCCTACAAGAAGCTACTGCCTGATGCCTTAATCAGTGATATTTTCTCCTGTTGCCTTTTTTTTGGGGGGGGGGGTCCACACCCGGCCGTGCTCAGGGGTTCCTCCTGGCTCTATGCTCAGAAATCGCTCCTGGCAGGCTCAGGGGACCTATGGAATGCCGAGATTCGAACCATCGTCCTTCTGCGTGCAAGGCAAGCACCTTATCTCCATGCTATCTCTCCGACCTCTCCTGTTGCTTTTTAACGTTGATTTTCCACCAGTGCCTGAATTCTTTACAGTGAAAATATTTTTTTATTTTAGAAAAATTAGCACTTCATATAAATAGAACTAAATAGTGTATATTATTGTGTGTCTTGTTTCTTTTGATCAATAGTAAGTTGGTGACATTCATCTTTGTTAGGCCACATGGTTTCAATAAATTGTTTTGGTTTAGTTTTTCTTATTTTTTTTCCAATTTCAATCTAATTCATTTTTGGGGCGCTTCTTAAGTGCTGTTCAGGGATGTCTGGGGAGCCTCATAATTAATTTTTAACTGCCTGGGCCAGCAGTTTAATCAAGGGCTGAGGGTACAGTCCTTGCTTAGGATCCATTGTGTCAGAATAAGTTGGACAACACTGCAGCATTATGGGAAATCATGGGGTGCCAGGAATTGAATTTGAGTCAGGTGCATGCCAGGGAAGCCCCAAAACCTTGTACTATCTCTTACCTCTTTTTGTTTTTCTATGAAGTGAGTCATCTGTAATTTTTTGCCATTTTGTTGATGTATCTATTGTGATTTTCAGCCTTAACATAACATTAGCCCTACAAGTCTTGTACAAAGTCTTGTAAGACACTTGTTTTACACATGTAAGAATTTTTTAGGGAATATGATGTACCCTAAGCCCTCCCAGATAAGGTTCATGAGTTTTATAGTTTCCAAGAATTTTTGTGAGGTCTTTGAGGTCCAAATCAAAGTTTATAATTTGTCACCTAAGTGCTGTGTTGACAGCTGCAATGATAGTACAAAAAAATAAAATAAAATAAAGTGCAATGTAGGGTAAATTGATACTGGCCAAAAGCACGCAGAGACTCAGATTATACTGAGAGTCATTACCACATGCCCACAAGGAAGGACTGACTGATTTTTACATAAGAATGTCTTGATGAAGGAAGCAATAAGATGCTTGATTTTATTAAATCACATACATACCTCACATATCTTTTTGATATTTGAGTGATGATATGAAACTATGCATAAATAACTTTTTACTGCATATCAAAGTACTTAGAGGAAAATCAATTTTAATTATGAACTGCAATAACTGTTGTTTGGGGGAAATCTTTTCATTTGCAAGAATGACTCATGGATGAACTTTGGTGATCTAGACTTATTTGTCAGGCATTTTTATCAAAAATGCATAAATAAGCCTGCCACTTCTAGTAAAACTTGGACAATATCTGCTGCTGATGATAAAAAATATGACCTTTTCTAACGAGAATTGGAATTTTAGAAAACTCGTGTCAGTCCTGGTGAGCTTGAGAGCTTTCCAGTACTAAGACTTTTAAGATGTGGTCAGTGATAATATTAACCGATGTCAAGCTTTGATATTAGATGATGACAATTTTATTATTTGGAAATCCGTATAACTCACTGAACTGGTATTTCCCAAATGAGTAATGTATGATGTTGTAAAAATGCACACAGATAAAAAATCTGTTTCAAGATAGGCCAGCTCTTACTATGACACAGTATGAAAGATTTCAAGTTGCACAATGCAGCTAAGTTGAGAAAACTTAGTCCTGAGTTTTGACTTCCTACAAAAGAATATCTTCAGTGATTTGAAGAGGGCAAAAATGCTCCTTTTTTCTGATTACAAATTTAGATAATGAGACATTTTATTTAAAGAAGGGTTAACCCCCACTTTATTGAGTTAATAGAGGCAGAGAGAAAACTTCTCAGCCTGTGTTGAATGATGCAAATGCTGATAACAAAACCACAAAGGACACTACAAGGAAAATATTAAATTCTGATAGAATGAAAGTTTCTCTTACAGAGATAAACCACTTCATGATACTGGTACAATTCTTTGATTTTCTGGAGGAAAATAAAATTGAGTCCTCTTCTACTAAACAAATAATGTAAATAAAGGCAACTTCTATACTAAA
This sequence comes from Suncus etruscus, assembly GCF_024139225.1. Taxonomy (NCBI): domain Eukaryota; kingdom Metazoa; phylum Chordata; class Mammalia; order Eulipotyphla; family Soricidae; genus Suncus; species Suncus etruscus. The sequence goes on from NC_064848.1 coordinate 197,330,071, forward strand.
TTTCAAAGTACTAAAATATTAACATATAGGTCCTGATTCAAAAGCCAAACGAAAAATTTGTCTCTACCCACCAAAACAATCCTCAAACAAACAAAATATTTCTCAAACACCCCAAATCCTAGGAATTGGAAGATCTAGGATCAGAAAATCCAAACCTTTCTAAATTATGGGGGAAAAAATAAATATCTAACTTCTGTGGAGGAAAGGGACTCTAGAAGGTAAAATATCTAACAAGCAAAGTCTAGAAATGATAGTTTTTGGGTAACCATTTGGAACAGACTGTGTTTATATGTTCCTATGTTCTCATTGGAAACATGGATCAAAAATGATGAAATTTCATTTTATTTCAGATTGAACCGACTCATCCAGTTTCAGAACAGGTAAAAAGGGTGGTTTTCAGTGAAATTCAAATTTTAATTTTGACATGGTGGAAGAGTTTAACCTTTAGTAGGAGAGAGAAATCTAGGATGAGCCTCTCCATGTGTCTCTTGAGAATCACCCCAGAGAAACCAAAGCTCTAGCAGTGGTCCTCAAACTACAGCCCTCAGGCCACATATTGTATTTGTTCCCGTTTTGTTTCTTCACTTCAAAATAAGATATATGCAGCATGCATAAGAATTTGTTCATAGTTTTTGTTTTTACTATAGCCCGGCCCTCAAATGGTCTGAGGGACAGTGAACTGGCCTCAGGACCACTGAAAGGGATGCTAGCATGACTGCCCTTGTCTGCAGGGGAAGAGACCAAAATTAAAGGGACTGCAGTAGAGCACGGTGGTCCACATTTTGTTTTCTCATTAGGAAGTAGTTGGTGATTAGAGAAAGAATGAAAACAGAGTTGGGTTTTACAACTGAGTAATACTTGGGCTGTTTGTTTTGAGTTTTCTTTCTTTTTTGTTTTTCTTTTATTTGAACACCAAGGTAACAAAGTTGCTTATGATTGGGTTTCAGTCTTCCAATGTACACCACCCTGCACATTTTCTGCCACAATTGTCCCAATTTTCCTCCCCCCCCCCATTGGCAGGCATTTTACTCCTCTCTCTCTCTCTCTCTCTCTCTCTCTCTCTCTCTCTCTTCCTTCTCTCCTTTTCTCACTCCCTCCCTTCCCCCTCCTCCTTTTCTTCCCCTTTTAGACACTGTGGTTTGCACTATTTTTACTAAAGGAGTACCGTGCCTACCACTTTATCTGTTTAGCGCCCAGTTCTTGTCCAGTGTGATCAGTTCCAGCTGTCACTGTCATAATGATTCCTTCTCTGCCCAAACTGCACTGCTCCACTTCTTACCATGGACTGATCCTCCTGGCCCTCCTCTCTATTGTCTCTGGATATTATTACCAGACTATCTCCCTTCCTCCCCCTTATATCCCACACATGAGTGAGATTATTTTAAGTCTATCCCTCTCATGTTTTCTGTTTTGTTCCTTAATATGTGATGTAGACTGTTGACGCACTTGAAAAGCTTTGAAATAACATTCAGTTGCCTTAGTGTTGGAAAAATGTCTTACTGATGCCTCAGTCATTTCATTCCACTTTTCCTTACCAGCTTATTCTTGGGTATTATGTTCTTCTCGTTGGTTATTCTCATTGCAGTACTAAATGTTCAGCAAAATTGTACAAGCAAAGCAATCTGCTCAGTGAATGTTGCATACCCAACTCAATTGATTGGCAAGTGTCTCTTGGGGGGTGGGGGGGGGAAGGAACAACACTTGATTCAAAGCACGGGTATTTGGTTGCATAAAATAACATTGGCAGTTGTCTGACAATGTAACCAGGTCTACTGTAAGCAGGATATGCCTAAACCCAAGGAAATGCTTTTCTACCACGGGAGTGAGACATTCATCAGCTTTATTCATTTGGTCGGAATGTCTACAACCTCAGAGCTCTTCTTTGAAGTAAGAACTTCAGAGGAAACGGGGCCCAGCAGACTTTGTAACTAAGATTTCTTAAGCTCTTTCTAAATAGAAATTTCAGAGATTCTTTTAGAAATAGCTGGCGGGAGTATGCTGTAGAAAACGAGGGTGTCGCGTCCAAGTTCAGTTCCTTTGCACCTCCCGGCAGGGCTTTGTGTCCTGGCTGGCTGCTGCTCTGTTCTGGGAGCCAGTGGTTTGAGATATTGTCTGAGACCTGCTGGTCTTGATGCCTTGGGTCTCAGTCAGATGAGACTCTGCTCTTTCCTTTCATCACACCAGTGGTTACCGTACATTAAAACACACACACACAAACACACACACGCATGCACACACACACACACACAACACAAAACAGCAGGGACAAATGGCCAGAGGGGAATTTCAATCTCTTGCAAACCCTCCTTTCATGTTAGAGCCTGTGGCGTGTGGCCTAGTTTAGAGGGTCACTAGATGGGATTTGCTGTTTGATGCTTCCCTGTAAGGGGTGAGAGGGGGTTTTCTTCCTCACATGCTTCTTTGGCTTCCTCTGGGTTTTTCTGGGCATTGAAAAGTCCATCATTTCAGCACAGCTGTTCATCTCTTCAAACATGAATATCTAACTGAGGATAATGTTGATTATGAAGTGAGGAGAGGTCTTGGTGGTTGGAAGATTTTATTTTGATTTGGAAACTTGGGGAGGACTTTCTGGAGGAAGCAGCATTGAGGCAGGGACTGAATGGTGAGTGAGGCTGATAAATAGAGGTGCCAGAGGAGGGCAATATCTGCAGTTAGGCTGCATATTGGGCAAATGGGAAGAAGCACATGTGGTAACCGTGAAGAGTATTGTTGCTGAGCCATTGATAGGGACTAGTTTGGTGATCAAAGGCTTGAACCCTTGCTAAGGTTCGACTGTTCAACCAGTTTGGAGATCAGAGGATTGCTGGATGACAAATGAAGATGACATTGCTTTAGGATCCTTGGGATGACAACTTAATATGAGGTGAATGACAAGTTAGGAAGGAAAGGAAGAAGTAGGAGAAGAAAAAAGTAACAGACTAGTTGACATAAGAAGGAACAACTAATGAAACGAGGCTGTCAAAGCTGAAATACTTATACAGTAAAGATTTGTTGTTGTTGTTGTTGTTGTTTGTTTTGGGGCCATGCCTGGTGATGCTCGGAGGTTACTCCTGGCTCTGCACTCAGGAATCATTCTTGGCAGGTTTGGGGAACCATGTAGGATGCTGGGGATTGGACCCAGTTTGGTCATGTGTAAGGCAAGTGTCTTATCCCTTGTACAATCACTCCAGTCCCCCATAAAGATTTTTTAAGAAGTACATTATATACATATAATAAGTGGAACATCTTAAGTACTAGTAGGTTTGGACACCTTGAATTTTTAAAATGAAAAGTGTTTATTTTTTGTGGGGCTCTCCCACAGCCACTAGGGTTACTCCCAGAAGTGCTCAGGGGAAAGGTGGCATTTGGGATCAAACTTTGAGCAGGTCAAGCTTGTGCTTTTCCCCTTGGAGTTTTCTTCCTAGGCCACAGAAAAGAGACAATGGGGAACAAAAATTGGATTTAAGTTTGTCCAAGAAGGATCCGATTATTGGTAGACAAAAGTAATGTCTCTTCTCCCCCACCTGCTTGTGCCAAATTTTCTGTCCTCGACACATTTTCTTTACTAAATCCACCAGATTCTTTAATTAGAGAGCAGATCTTTTCCTTGTTCATATTTGGTTAATGTGCCAAGCTGTTTGAGTAGGCAAATTCTCCAATTTCAAAGCTACTCCCTAGTATGTTGTTGTCATATCAGGTGGGTCCAGATGCTTGAGTATTATGAATCCACACTTTGTATCGTCTTGTCTTGTGTGACCTTGTGCAGGTTCCTTTTAATGATCCCCTTTTCATGACTTTCTTTAAAACAGGGCTAACAAAATGTCTGCTTTGGATGAGCTCCATGAGGGTTACATGAAATACTGCTGGTAAATGGCCAGAACAGTGCTTTGCATGTAGTATGTAATCAGTCAAATATGCGTGGTTTGCCTTCTGCACGTTTCTCTTTTATGCTTTCTTTGCCACTGCAGCTGTTTCTGGTATTGCTATTCTTTCAATAAGACCCTATTTGCTTTTATTATAACTGATGAAGAGTACTGTTACTGTGATAATGATACTATTACCATTATTACTGGAGCCACTCTTATTGCTGTTACTGCTATTCCTGGTCCTGTTGTTGCGATTGGTACATCAGCTGTTGCATTTCCTGTTGGCTGTTACTACTACTGTTGTTACTAGTTCAGCTACTACTGCTATTACTACTACTCCTTCTTATACCTCGTCTATGGCACTTATTTTTCCACCCTCCTTTCCTTCTTCCTTCTGCTGCTGCTGCTACTACTACTATTATTATTTTCACTGCTGGTATTGACACAGGTACTGCTACTACTACTGCCACTGATACTCTCCCTCCTGCTGTTTCTACCACCACCTTCACCATTGCTACCATGACTTCTTTGTGTCATTTAGAGAGGTGGGTTTTTATTAGTTTTTCTTATCGTCGTAGAATATCTGGCTTAAAGGTTGTTGCTGTTTTCATAACTGTAAGCTTCATTCAACTTCCTTTGGTGTTTTCAAAGTTTATTTTTTGGTCCCAAGCAAATCTTGCCAACTTTATAGATAATTTAAGTATAAGGGTTGATGGTTACCAATAACCAAATTTACTATCTTTTCTTTAGTTTTGTGGTAAACAGGTGATATTGAGTATAGTGATGATTTATTGCTCATACTGTTTTTGGCCACTTCATATGACTGACTTCTATGAAATATGCTCTATCTGGTCTTCAGTAGGAAGTTTGCCACAGAGTATGTGTGTTTATGTGTATGTGGGGTTATGAGGGTGAGCACTGGGACAGTAATGGAGAGAAGTGAGTATTTTGCTAGAATATGACTAATATTCTACCAAAAGCATCTTTGTAAACTGTGGTGTCTAAAACAAAATTAAAAATTATATTCTTTTTTTTTCTCTAATGAGTAGATGTATTTTATGGTCATCTTTTGTGGTATATGTGTGTGGATTGTTGTTGTTGTTATTGCTGGACCTCGTATATGCAAAACACTCTATATTGAGTATATTTTAGAATATAAGAGAGTATATTGTAGAGATTATGGTAAGAACCCTGGACCTCATGTGTATGCAAAACACTGTACAATTGAGTACATCATCGAGTATAAGAACTCTTCAATATATTGTTGAGTGGTAGTGTAAGAGGGTATATTGAAGAGTTTGTGGCAAGACCCCTGGACCTCATATATATGCAAAACACTATACAATTGAGTATCTTCTGACCCTCTGTATGTTGAATTTTAATTTTCTGTATTCATTATTGGTCAAAAAATGTTAACCAACATAGAAAAACAGAGAAGAAAGAAGATGTAAAGAATGGGAAATAAGGGAAAAAAGATTTCCACAAATATGCTTATAAAAAGGAATAAATTGAATATGTATTGCTTAATACATTATTGATTCCCTTTAAGTCTGGATTCTTTTACTTAACATAATGTATTTGAGAAACTTTATATAGTGTGCATCAACAGTCTATTAATTTTTTTTTAAAATGGAGAGACCGGAGTGATAGCACAGTGGTAGGCCTTGCACATGGACTACCCAGGACGAATCGGGTTCAATCCCTGGCATTCCATATGGTCCCTAATCTGCCATAGGCAATTTCTGAGCTCAGAGCCAGGAGTAATCTCTGAGCATTGCTAGGTGTGGCCCAATAACCAAAAAAGAAAATTTTAAAATGGAGTTTTATTTTGTATAAATATATCACAATTTGCTTATCTGTTGATCTGTTAATCATCATTTGTTTTCAGTTTTAGCTAAAAGACTAATAAAGTAAAGCTATTATGACAATTAACATTTACATGATGGGGAATAAAACTTTTTGAAACAATTGCTTATTAAAAACCAAAAATAAATAAATGAGAATGAAGACATAAACTATCAGAACATATGAACGAAGTATTGAGGATATTTATACCAATGCAGACTTATATCAGGAAATAGGAAAAAATCTTAAATAACTTAACTTTACAACTCGAGAAACTAGGAAAAGAATAACAGAATTCTAAAGTAAATAGGAGGAATGAAGTAATAAAAATGGAGTAAAATCTTTGATATAGAAATCAAGAAAATAATAAATAATTCAAGAAATAATTCAAGGGGTAAAAACAAAACTGATTTTGGAAAGAATTAACAAGATCGACAAACTATTAACTAGACTCAGGAGGGAAAAATAGGAGGAAATGCAAATAAACCAGGTCAAAGATGAAAAGGGAGAAATTTCTCTGTATATACATACACACAAACACACACATATATATCTCAGAAATTCTTAAGATTGTAAGCATGCACTGTGAACAACTTTATGCCATTAAGTTGTAGAACTGAAAGAAATGGTTGCATTTTTATTATCATACAACCTCTCGAGACTGGACTTGGGGTACATCGAGAACCTAAACAGACTAATCATGAGTAAGAGAATTGAAACAATAATTTTGAATCATACTGAATTCCAAGCCCAGGGCTCACTAGTGAATTCTGCCAAGCCTTCAGAGAAGACTTTGAACTTTTGTTCTTCTCAAACCCTTCTAAAACACTGGAGAAATGGAAATTCTTCCTAATAGCTTTGGTGAAACTAGCATGACCAACAAGACACACAGATATTGCTAAAAGAGAACAGTTCAGGCTGATATCCTTGAACACTGATACAAAGATCTTTAACAAAATCTCAGTGAATCAAATCTAACAATTTATCAAAAGGATATACAACATAATCAAGTGAGATGCATATTAGGGGCTCAATACAAGAAAACAAATAATGTTTAAAAAAAGAAAACAAATAATGTAATATATTATATCAGCAAATGAATAGTAGATGTAGAAAATACTTTTGACAAGAGCCAGCTTCTGTGATAAAATCTCAAAAAAAAAAAAAAAGAAAATAGAAATGAAGCTCAAAGTAATAATTGCTATTGGTCATTGACAATAAACCAACAATTATCAGGGTCAAAAAGTGAAATTCCTTCTGTCTGCAGTCTATCTAGGCACTAGGCTAAGTTCACTTTCTCACTATATTTGAGGGGAGGGCCTCACCCACTGGTGCTCAGGGGTTACTCCTGGCTCTGTGCTCAGAAATCACTCCTGGCAGGTTTGAGGAACCATACGGGATGCCAGGGAATCAAACCCGAGTCAGCCATTGCAAAGCAAATGCCCTACTCACTGTGCTCTGACCCCATTTCTTTACTATTTTAAAGTTTATTTTTGGAATAAAATGAACTGTTAGACAAAAATAATAAATAAATAAATAAATCAAAGGCATTCAGGTATAAAAACAGGAAGTTAATCTGTCATTTTCAGATGAAGTGATATTACACAGCGAAGTTCCTGAAGACTCCACAGAAAGCTTTTGGAAACAATAAACAAGAGCAGCAAAAGAGCAGGCTACAAAGTCAATACACAGAAATACGTTACATTTCTATATGCAACTAGTGAACTCGAAGATAAGTAAATAAAAAAATACAATCCTATTTAAAATAGTGTTCAGAACATCAAGTACCTAGCAGCCAACAAAGGAGATGAAAATCATGCATCAAAAACTGTAAGTGACTTTTGAAAGATAAAAGGATGCCAGGAAATAGAAAAACATTCTGTGTATACAGATAAGAAAAATTAACATGATCAAAATAGGCACCCTACCCAGAGAACTAAGCAGATTTAATGAAATCCCCATCAAAATACCAATATGAGAATATTCAGGACTTAGAACAAACACTATTATAATTTATATTGAGGGGCTGGAGTCTATTACTGTGGGTAGGGCATTTTTCTTGTGTAGGACCAAGCTGGGTTTGACTTATAATATTCCATATAGTCCTCGAGCTCTCCACTAGTGATTCCTGAGTACAGAGCCAGGAATAAGCCCTTAGCATTGCAATAATAAAAAATAAAAATAGCATGGTTCTGGATGGAATAAGGATGGGTTCTTAGAACAATGGAATAGAGAAATGAACATAAATAAACTCTTTGATAAGTGGCAAGTTCACCTGTGACAAGAAGCAGGGTGTTGTAGACAGAACAAGGAAAGCCTGGTAAATAACAAGTGGTGTTGGGGGAAAACATGTATATATGTTGCATGTAACCACATGAAAAATAGGAAACTGGGTCCATTTTTCACACTATACACATAAACAGATTCAAACCTTGAGATTATTATTATTATTATTTTTTGTTTTTGGGTCTCACCTGGCGGCACTCAGGGGTTACTTACTCCTGGCTCTACTTTCAGAAATCGCTCCTGGCAGGCACTGGGAACTATATGGGATGCCAGGATTTGAATCACTGTCCATCCTGGATAGGATGCGTTCAAGGTAAAACACCTTACTGCTGTGATATCTTTCAAACCTTGAGATTAGATGAGAATCCATTAAGTGAGGAAAACATAAACAGAACTCTTCAGGATGTAGACATCAGAGATGTCCTGAATGATTTGGCTCTTAAAAAAAAAAAAGAGCAAAAACAAACAAAAAAGGAAACTGGATCCTACCAAAAAGTTTGAGCTAAAAACACCACCAAGTGTGGCTCAAAAGCAAAGCAAAATTTTAAAAATTTAGTGCAAGAAATGATATTATAATGGTAAAAAGAAAATCTTTCTTTTTCTCAACTTATTTTTTGATTTTCTGTGGATAAAGCTACTGTCTTATTTTCCATGTATTTATACAATTGTATGCTCCGAGGGATAATATCTGAGATTATTAGTTGCTCTGTGGTCTCACCCTTAGTTTATATTGTCAGTTGAAAAGTTATCTTAACTATTTTAAGTGATTTGAAAATGTGTCTCACTGGAGGAGGGCTGGAAGTTATAGCCCACTTCATGAACCTCACCACAAAGAGTGATGAATTTAGTTAGAGAAATAACTACATTGCGAACTATCCTAACAATGAGAATGTATGAGGGAAATAGAAAGCCTGTCTAGAGTACAGGCGGGGGCAGGGTGGGGAAGAGGGATATTTGGGACATTGGTGATGGAAATGTTGCACTGGTGATGGGAGAATGTCTTCTTATATGACTAAAACCCAACCACAATCATGTTTGTAATCAAGGTGTTTAAATAAAGTATTTTTAAAAAAGCTTTCTATTTAGTAAAAAAAAAAAAAAAAAGAAAATGTGTCTCACTGGAAGGTTTTTTTTGGGAGGTTCCCAGTGGTTTTGAGGACCACCGGGCTATAGCTGACAGTACTGGGGTAAGGTATGCAGTTCCAGGAATTAAATCTGGAGCCTTTTGCTTGGTAGGTGTGGGGTACAGCTTTTTGGACTGTCACCTTTACTTGCTCATTGGAATTTAAACAAAATATGTGCAGACTCTATTATTAAAAAAAATAGTTTCGGGTGTTACAGAAAAATTGAGCTGAAAGTCAAGGGATTCCTGACCTATGCACCTGTCCCCCTTGAGAGTTTTTTCTGCTCATTATTATTAATTAATTACAATATAATTATTATGATAATTATTTCCTTGAAATAGTGTGTACTTTTGTTATCACTGATGAACCCCTGTAGGGTTGTTATAGTTAACAGAGGCCCTTTGTTTGCATGAATGCTCATTCAGTGCCTTGTGTTCCATGGGTTTTGATATATGTGGATTGTCACACCTCTGCTACCTCACACACCTCACAACTTTAAAATTGTAATTCAGCCTGACTCAGGCACAGTCTTCATGCTGTAGTCGATAGAAGGTAAAACCTACAGTTCAGTGCCGTGATTTTTTGTTTGAAATAGTTTTTTTCGTGAATTGAGATTATGACAGTCTTTATCCAATTGCCTGCTCTTTCTTTGGCACTTCCTTTTCATACCAGTTTTTGCACGAGGCGCTACTGTCTGTCATCCTTGACACTCCTTTTCTTGTTCCTTGTAGCACATATAGTTCTTTAGCTGACACGTCCTGTTAGCTGAACATTTATTTCCTTTCAACACTTTTAAGAGATCATTTCTCCGCTGGTTTCCATCACTTCTGACGAGGAGCAAGCAGTGGGTTCCTATTGTCCCCCAGAGTGCTTTTGTTTCTTTTCTGGGCCCCTTTTAAGATGTTTCTCTTCATATTTGGTTTCTAGCATCAACTGTAGCCAGCATGGATGTTTTCTTTCTTTTTTCACCCTGGCCATCTTGGCTCTCCCAGATTGGGTTTGTGTGAAACTTGAGAAACAGTTAGCCATTATTTCTTTGAACTATTTTCCCACTTTTTCTCCCTCTTTTTCCTAAAGCCTCACGCAACAGCCTTGATAGACACTCCCTTTGTGCCACAGGTTCCTTAAGAGTTTTGTTTATTTTTTCAGTTCTTAATCTTCCTTGTTCTCTCATGCCCTTGGGTTAGATCATTTCTGTAGCTCTGTCATCTAATGTATTCACACTTTATTCTGCATTTCCAAATCTGTTAAGCATATCTAGTGATTTTCTTTCCCTTGTAGTTATTAGAACTTCTGCAATTCTAGGATTTTCTTACTTCCTTTTACTACTTTTTCATTTCTCTGCTGCAATTCTTTACTTGTTTCTCTCATTTACAAATTTCTTGAATTGGGCCTATTGGTGGACGGAAGGCCTCACTGGTGTTGGAAACAAAGAATGTCTGAAACAACTGCATTATGAACTCCTTTATAAATCATGGTGTTTAAATTTTAAATTTTTTTCTTTGATTGAAATAAAAGGAAAAAGGAAAAAGTAAAGATAAAAAGCAAAAAACTGCTTTGATTCTTTGAATATGCTTTAGTTCTTTTTAGCTACTTTAAATTCTTGTGTGGTTGGTTGGTAGTTTTATCTTGGGCCTTACTTTTAAAAATGATTTCTTCTTGCCTAAGGACATTTTCTCTCTTTTCACATTAATTTCTGTATAAAGGACATCGCATATCTACATTATTGAAATTGCCCAGATTGTTATCGTCCTCCATAAAATAGTGCTTTATTGTTGGTTTTGGGCTGCTGAACTGCCCAAACGGTGGCATCTAACCTGTAAATTGTCTTTTTGAGGCTTCTAGAAAGGCTTGTTTCAGGCTTTGTTAGGCAGGTTTGGAGGATGCATAAGGTGGGCCTCTCTTGAGATTCCACCTCGGTGCATAGCTGTTTTTCAGGTTAATTAAATTAATTAATTAATTAATTTTGGTTTGGGGGCCACATTGGTGATAGTGATGCTCACAGCTTACTCCCAACTCTGCACTCTGCAATCACCCCCAGTGGTGCTTAAGGGACCATATGGGATGATGGGAATCAAACCCAGGTTTACTATGTGCAAGACAAGAATCCTATCTGTTGTGCTCTATTCAGCCCTTTTACCAATGCTTGTGAAAATGCCTCTGTTCTGGCAGGCTAGACTTTCAGTGCCCTCCAAATACTGTGGAATTTATAGTATCTGCTCATTTTTTGATCTTGTCACTGTGTGCTCTCAGTGTCCTAAGCATGTACTCATGTCAAGTTCTGGCAAAAGATGTTGCCTGGCAGCCCTGTTTTGTCAGTGCTCTTGACCTAATATTTCAGCATCTTCAGCTTCCCTGAATCTTTCCCTTGACCTTAATAGTTAATAGGGCTGTACTTCGATCTTGAACTCTGGCTGCTGGACCAATGATGCAGAGAGGGTAATAGAAGGTGGACTCAGCTTCCAAGGAAGTAGCATTGAACCTTCTTATTCTGCCTTATTTTTTTTTTATAGTTGTTAGCAGTGGGAACTGGGGGAGGCCAAATTCGGTGCTAACTGAAAGTAGATCTCTAGGCTTTTGGTGGTTCCAAGTTAATACAGTGAATTCTGAGATCAGTCTGAGAGTACTTAAACTGTTCTTTTGATTCAGAAGGGTTTACTTGGAAATGAAAACAAGTTACAAGTGACTTATTGGCTTTCTGCATTTCTGTCTCTACCTGGATCTTGTATTTTTTTTCTATGTCCTGCAGGAGTCAAGTTTACATGACACACAGTATCAGGCCAAAATAGTTAACTCTGATGATGTCAAAGCGAGAGTTTTCTAGAGCAAAGAAACTAGTGGGTTTCTCTTATGGGATGGCAGTAGATAAATTTTCTTTGTCATTCTACTCTTGTAATATGCCAACTGTTTTTAAACAAGTTATTAAGCCTCTTTATTTTGGTAATATTGGGACAAATAGATCTCCTCCTGATAACATAGAATGGAAAAGGACAGTCCTTATGCTGATAATTCAATAAGCCCAATAATGAGGAAATATCAGACAAAGCCAAACTCAAGACACTTGATTACTGTCTGTGCTGAAAATATAAAGATTGAGCAACACAAAGAAAGACAGTTCCATATTAGAGAGATGCTCCAGGGAGTACAGATGTGAGAACTAAGACATAACTAATAATAATATAATGTTATTACACTTCCAGATTTGTATAAGTGTGCTGTGGTTTATAAAAGAAAAATGTGTATGGGCCCGGAGAGATAGCACAGCGGCGTTTGCCTTGCAAGCAGACGATCAGGGACCAAAGGTGGTGGTTCGAATCCCAGTTGTCCCATGCCTGCCAGGAGCTTATTTCTGAGCAGACAGCCCAGGAGTAACCCCTGAGCAATGCGGGTGTGGCCCCCAAATCAAAAATAAAAATAAAAAGAAAGAAAAAATGTGTCCTTTAGAGGAGACTAGGAGCCATATCTAGTAGTGCTCAAGGCTTACTCCTGGCTCTGTGCTCAGACATCCCTCATGCCTGTGCTCAGGGGACTTTATGTGGTGCTAGGGATCAAACTAGGGTCAGCAGCATACAAGGCAATTTCTTTGCTTTAAAAACATTTTCACTGGAGTTTTTAGGTGTAAAGAAATATTCTATAACTTGAAAAGTGATTTAGAAAACTATTATTTATAACACACATCTAGGTCTAAATCTATATGTGAAGTAAAACGATTTAAAGCAGGTGAGGCAAACCATGAACATTTGGTAAGTATATATAAAGGATATATTTGAGGGCCTTCATAATATGATATTATTGAAACTTAATATAATAAAGAAGCTACACTAGAAAGTAGAATTTAGATCTATCTTTTGATGGAAAGAACAGAGATGGTTTAAGCTACACAGATAGAAAGGAACATAGAAATTGTTTTGAACTCAGGTAAACCCATGGAAAATGTTGCAGCCTGAAGTTTTCTTGCTTCACAATTCAAGTGCTATTGTGTGTTTGGTTCCTGCCCTGGTTTGCAAAATTTGCTCTCCTGTCTCCTGTATATTGGATCCATTGGCTTTTTCCTGATTGATGTCCCTCTAGAGCTGGATTTTTCCTTCTAGTAGCTAAGTCACTCTCGTAGTTTAGATTATCAACACAGTGAGTCTGGACTATTAACCTCTATCAGACTGGGAAATTTCAGATCAGGTGTTTATTTGTGAACTTTATCAACTAACACAGCAACTAACACAGCAGATAGGAACTGGGTTGGGCTATTGAAGTGACTTCGTAGTAGTTAGGACGATCTCAGGAGCTGGGCTTGTAACTGGATGGAAACTGTACTGGCCTAGTAATAGTATTATGGAAGGCATAATGTCTCTGCATTTCCCCATTTTGGTGTATGCTGACTGTGAATGGTAAAAATGGAAATGATACTTTCTTATTTGGAGTTTTTAGTTTGTGATTTTTTGGGCTACACCCAGTGGTGCTTTAGGGCATACTCCGGCTTTGTGTTAAGGGATCTCTTCTGGTGGGGTACAGGGACACTGTGGAGTGCCAGGGATTGAACCTGGTTTGGCTGTGTACAAGGCAAGCACTGTAGCTTCTGTACTCTCTCTCTCACATCCCAGGGAGTTATTTTAACTGTATATTTTTGCCAAAGAGACAACTGATGACACCTTTAAAATTCTTCTCTTCAAGCTGGACATGAAAACCAAAATGATGGAAGCCAAATTTCATGAAGAGAAGCTTAAGTTGCAGCAGAAACATGATTCTGATATTCAGAAGGTAGGTTGACATTATCTCCCCTCCAACTGCTAATGATACTTGACATCTTCAGTCTGGGTCTTATGATCATTCACCCATCCAGTCATTTATTTAGGTCCTTAGGAACGTGTGTTACAAATGGAATTGGCTAACAAATTAATATCTTAGCAAAAAAAGTTGTTCCGTAAATGTCATTTGCTCAACACATGTTCATGTAAATTCTTAGAGTTCACATTACCTTTTGGTTTTTATCTTTCGTCTGAAGACTGGCCTTTGTCGAGCTCTTTATCTGCATCCTCTTACCAGTGTTCACAGAAATTGAAGATAGACATCAGCTCTCAATGCAAGCTTTTAGCCCAATATTCTTTCAGTTTTCTGGCAATTAAAATTTACAAGGGGCCCTTGGATTTCCTTCTCTTTGGGATAGACTGCACACATGGCACTGTGAGCACCAAAAGATTCAGACTTCTTTTAAGTAGTAGTTGATTGCGATTTATGCTACAGCATTCCCAGTTTGCCATTGGGAAATAAAATTAAGTTTTGCTCGTAATGGGCAGAACAATGACCGAAAAACCCCATCAATTTGTGGTTCTTGCATGGGGAACTTGATACTCTATTTTAGAAATGATTTTTTAAGTCATAGATGTATATTTCCAATCCACAAAGGTTGAGCCAAAAAAACAGAAAACTGGGTTTGTTTGCACTCCTGCATAGCTAGACTAATATTCTCTGCACAAACCTGGGAAGCTGGAGTGGGAGGCAGGAGGCTAGGCCCTGTGCCAAAGGCAAGCTCTCGCAGAGCTGTCTGGTTAGGTGCCTGTTTGGTGTCCCTTCTTTCAAAGCAACCAGGAGGAGGAAAACCCTGGATACTAACTTCAAAATGAGAAGGAATTATGGACCCCTCTCTTTGGCTGTTCGTCTTTTCCAATTCAGCCTTTTTTATAAATTTACTATATTTAACACCAGTAGTAACAGGTTCATAATACAGTGAGTTTTTTTTCACAGTTACAAAATTGTTCATGATTGCACATTCATCAGTGCACTTTTTCTGCCACCAGTGTCCCCAGTTTCCCTCCAGCCCCTCCTCCTTCCTTCCCTCTCTTATTTTTCCTTTAGACATTGGTTGCAGTATTGTTAACTAAGAAGTATCATGCCTATCACTTTATCTTCTTTGTGCAACCAGTTCTTGTCCAGTGTGATCAATTTCCAACTCTTATTGTCATAATGGTCCCTTCTCTGCCCTACCGCACTCATCTGCTCTTTATGCAGCTTTCTTCTACCATGGACATATTCTCCAAGCCCTTGTGTTTTTTGTATCTGGAAATTATTACCATACTATTTTTTTTTTAAATATCCCATAAATGAGTCAGAGCATTGGATGTCTATCCCTCTCCTTCTGACTCATATACTCTCCATAGCCATCCATAAGTATATTTCATGACTTCATTTTTCCCCAACAGCTGTGTCATATTCCATTGTGTAGATATCTACAATTTCTTAATACACTCATCTGTTATTATTGGCTATTAACAATAGCCAATTTCTGGCTATTATTACTATTATTAATAATGATGTAATGAACATAGGACTGCAGAGGGCTTTTCTGCATTGTGGTTTGGGGCTCCCAGCAATGTCACATATATACCTATTTAGCCTTTAAAGGCAAATAATACTTTCTGCTTTCACTAGATTCTTGCTTGCCTTTACATCAGTTAGATGAGGACTTTTCTCTGTCATCCATATGTTAGGGATTCATAATATAATTTCACTGGAACATAATATTTGTGTAGTTTATAAATAAATGTATGTATAAGATTAATTAAAGTATATTAAAATTGTGGCAGTAGAGTTTCAAATGAGCTTCTTGATGTCTTTTGCAAGGAGCCATTCTAAGAAAACATTGTTAAGAAAATTCTTTCCAAGAGTTCTTTAAAAAGAAATTCTTTATGAAAACAAAAAGCAGCGCACTACTGGGAAATGCCAGGTAAAATAGAAATAAAAACCTTGACCCCTCTAACCTGCTTCGGAAGCTCTTTCGATCAGTTTGTTGCTTGCAGGGATTTTCTGAGTGTCAGGAGTCAGAGAGGACTAGAATTTAAAAGTGTCTTAAATATATGTTTACATTCCTTTCCTCTTTTTACTTTAAAATGGCTTGTTAGGCTCATTCACTTCTAGTTTCTCTTTCTTTCTTTCTTTCTTTCTTTCTTTCTTTCTTTCTTTCTTTCTTGCTTTCTTTCTTTCTTTCTTTCTTTTTCTTTCTTTCTTTCTTTCTTTCTTTTTCTTTCTTTCTTTCTTTTCTTTCTTTTTTCTTTCTTTCTTTCTTTCTTTCTTTCTTTCTTCTTCTTTCTTTCTTTACTTTTCTTTCTTTCTTTCTTTCTTTCTTTCTTTCTTTCTTTCTTCTTTCTTTCTTTCTTTCTTTCTTTCTTTCTTTCTTTCTTTCTTTCTTTTCTTCTTTCTTTCTTTCTTTCTTTCTTTCTTTCTTTTCTTTCTTTCTCTCTTTCTTCTTTCTTTCTTTCTTTCTTTCTTCTTTCTTTCTTTTCTTTCTTTCTTTCTTTCTTTCTTTCTTTCTTTCTTTCTTCTTTCTTTCTTTCTTTCTTTCTTTCTTTCTTCTTTCTTTCTTTCTTTCTTTCTTTCTTTTTCTTTCTTTCTTTCTTTCTTTCTTTCTTTCTTTCTTTCTTTCTTTCTTTCTTTCTTTCTTTTCTTTTTTTTTTTTGATACTCAGGGGTTGGTTATTCCTGGCTATGTGCTCAGAAATCACTCCTGGCTTGGGGGACCATATGGTATGCCGGAGAATCGAAATGTGGTCTGTCCTAGATCGAACCGAGTTCTGTCCTAGGTCAGCAAGTGCAAGGCAAACACCCTAATGGTGTGCTATCACTCTGGCCCCTTAGTCTAGTTTCTTATTGACCAGCGTTTTCTTGAGATGGGGATTTACTCTTCTATGAAAGGTAAATTAAATTTGGGTAATAAGAGCCCTAAGAAAAGGTTGGTTAGAATGGGTAAATATGGTTGTTTAACTCTAGTTGTAAAGGATGAATACTCCAATCGGAAGCAAAGTGGGTATTGGGGCCAAGGCAGTAGTACAGTAAGCAGGGCACTTGGCTTGCATATGACCGTTCTGGATTCAATTCCAGGTTTCCCATACGTTCCCCAGAGCACCACCTGGATGAATCCTTGAATGCAGAGCAGGAGTTAAGCCCTGAGCACTGTTGTTTGTGGCCTAAAATGTAAAGAGGGAGAGAGAGGAAGGAAAGAGGGAGAAAGAGGGAGAGAGAGAGAGAGAAGAAATGGGTTTATTTCCTCCTGCTCTTCTGCCTGTTTTGCTTCTTATCTTCTAGATGGTAAGCATGTTTTTCTTACCCCTTTCTTTTTCTTTTTTGAGTTTTTGGGTCACACCAGCAGTACTCGGGTTAATCCTGGCTCTGCGCTCAGAAGTTGCTCCTGGCAGGCACAGGAGATCATGGGATGCTGGAATTTGAACTACCATCCGTCCTGGATTGGCTACATGCAAGGCAAATACCCTATTGTTGTGCTATCTCTCCGGCCCTACTTGCTACCCTGTCTATATTTTGATTATTTTTATAGTTCTTTTGAGTTATATGTGATTAGAAATATATAGTCATCATATTTTATGAAAATTCAACTTTATGAAATGTTGCAATTTATTACGTGATATAATTTTTATAGTTTCATTTTTTAATTATTTTGTGGTGAAGGGGACACACCAATGATACTCCTGGCATATGCCTGGGCTCTGAACTCAGGAATTACTCTGGTGTGGCTCTAGGGACCATATGGGATGCCAGAAATCAAACCCACATTGTCTGCATTGCAAAGCAAGATCCCTACTCACTCCGTTCTCTCTCCAGCTAGAATTTTATTTTGAAGCTTTACTATTGTTATATCATTATTTTATTATCTTTGTTTGGGACACACACCTAGTAAGTGCTCAGAGGTTATTTCTGAGTCACTCTGTTGGTGCCTCAGGTCTAACCAGGGTCTTCCCTGAGACAGGGTGAGCACTTTAGCACCCTTGTACCATCTCTGTGGTCCAGTTTTTGACACTTGAACTTGCTCTCCTGATTTATAGTAGCAGTTCCAGTCATAGGAGAAAGGTTTAACACCTCATCCTTCCACAGAGCTGGAAATTCTCATTACTGTGTAGAAGTGATTGGATCCACGTGGGGTGGGGAGGATTCTGGGACATGCCCACCAGAAAATGTTCCACCCCCATGCAGTGAGGATTGCAATTGGACTCTCAGCATGTCAACTTCTTTTTTGTTTGTTTTTGCTTTTGTTTTGTTTTGGGGCCATACCAACAGTGGTGCTCAGGGGTTATTTCTGTCTCTGCACTCAGAGGGACCTCTGAGCTCCTGGTAAACTCAGGGGACCATATGGGATCCTGGGGATCGAACCCAGGTCTGTCCCATGTAGGCTGCATGCATGGCAAACGCCCTACTGCTGTGCTATCACTCCGGCCCCAATATGTCAACTTTCTGATGTTCCTCTCAACCTCTTCAGGTCAGCTGAATGTCTGATGTATCATAGAGCTACCAGATTTGCTGCTCAGAGATTCTTAAAAAGGAGTGTCTAAAAATTACGAATGGGTAACATTCATTTCAGTAATCTATTATTCTATGATATTTAATCTCTTCTTAGTGCTAAAAGACATTTTCACGTATCTTTTGGAAGCCATTGGTAGGACAAGATATTCTCGAAAACACTCATTTAAAAAGTAAGTCTGCTCTAGGTAAAGCAGTTTAGTTTACTTAAGCATTTCTAAATTATTTACAGATTTTAGAAAGAAAGAATGATGAAATAGAAGAATCGAAAATTTTATACAGAAAGAAACAGAGCGAAATGGAGGAAACTATTCGAAAACTTGAAATGAAAGGTGATGTATTGCTACATAAGTATTGCTCTCACATTTCCATTTCACTGGGGGGGGGGGGGTGCCAGGCAGAATTTAATTCGAAAATGTCGCAGCATGAAGGAATGTTTATGTTTGGTTCTTTCCATCAATGGATATAATTTGTGGGCTTCCATTTGACCAGGGATGACTATGAGTGTGTTGTGAGAGGTAGGGGGAGGTTATGGTGGTGGTTGGTTTGAGTCAAGAGTTGGAAGAATACTTCTCTTCCTCTACTTTTAATTATTAATTTTTTAAAATTAATTTACCATGAATTGCAGTTAGTCATGCTTGGGTTTCAGGAATATAGTGTTGCAGCACCAGTCCCTTCACCAATGTCTGAGTCTCTCTACCAGTGCCCTCCCTTGATCCCCATTCCCATCCACCTGCCTGCCTGCCTCTATGAGAATGAAGAGAAATCCTCACATCCCAATCCCAGGAAAGGGGGATTTGGGGCATGCAGGTCTGGAAGCAACACCAACACAGGAAATAATTCACACCAAGTTAGGGAGATGAAACAGGTTCAGGAATTTCCACCCCAAGCTAGCTGCAAGGAAAACGAGCTGGTAGACAAGCAACTTGTGGAACAAGCCATGAAAACTTCTCCTACTCCTCAGCTTTTTTTGGGAAAAGTAGGACCACCCCCATGGATGGAGAACAGGTATGGGCAGGAGGCCAATCCAGAAGTTCTTCCCACCTAAGTGGGACAAATATATGCAAAGAAACCCTCCTGATTAGGGAGAAGACTGGGTTACAATATGAGGGGGAGTGTTACTGAACTTTTGGCACTGTGGGGGTTCACAGTGCCATTGTCTAGCACTTGACTTCTCTTTAGTCCATCGCTTCCTTGTGGACAGACACTTCGTTCTTACATTCTTGTAGTCTCCCCTTCCCTGTCCTCCCCTCTCCCCCTTTTCCCAAAGAGGCATGCTTCCTACTTAGGTCCAGTTCTCATGCTCTTTGTTTCTGTTGTCTTTGGGTATTGGATGTTTCACTATAATGTTTCTTATTATAGCCTGCCTATGAGAGATGTCGTTCTGTGTTGGTCTCACTGGCTAACTTCACTCATCATGATACACTCCAGATACATCCATGTAGCAGCAAATTGCATGATTTAATCTTTCTTATGGCCAAATAATATCCATTGTATGTGTGGACCACAGTTTCTGTATCCAGACGTCAATTTTTGGATCCTACTTGAGTCGCTTCCCAATTTTGGCTATTATGGATAGTGGTGCAACAAACATAGGAATGCAGATATTTATTTTGGGAGGGGGTAGATGGCAAGCAGTGGAATTCCTGGGTCAAATGGAAGCTCATTTTCTAGTTTTTTTTTTTTTCTTAGGAAATGTCCATATCATTTTCTGGTTCAGAAAGGCTGGACTAGTTAACATTTCTACTAACAGTGAATGAGAGTTCCTTTTTCCCCACATCTACATCTACATTGGTTGTTCTTGGTTTTTGGTTTGTTTGTTTATTTGTTTTTTGGGGGATTTGGACCACCATACCAGTGACACTCAGGGATCAGGGGTTACTCCTGGTTCTGTGCTCTGAAATTACTTCTGATGGGTTCAGAGGGCCATATGGATGCTGGGGATAGAACTAGGGCCAGCAGCGTGCAAGATAAACGGCCTACTCACTGTGCTATTCTCCAGCCCCAAGTTCTTGTTCTTTTTAATTTAACTATTGGCCACACCCAGCAGTGTTCAGGGTTACTCCTGGCTCGGCACTCAGAAGTCTCTCATGACAGGCTCAGAGGACCATATGGGATGCTGGGGATTGAACCCTTGTCCATCCCAGGTAGTCCGCATGCAAGGCAAAAGGCCTATCACTATGCTGTCACTCTGGCCCCAGTTCTTGTTCTTTTTGATGCACCATAGTCTCTGTGGTGTGAGATGATATCTCATTGTTTTTTTGATTTTTATCTTTCTGGTGATTAGTGATGCAGAGCATTTTCTTATAAGTCTTTTTGCCATTTGTATGTTTGTGGAAGTTTCTATTTGTCTCTTCCCCTTTTTGATAGCATTAGATTTATTTTTGCACAGTTTTAGCAGTGCTAAATATATTTTGTATATTAACTCTTTATCAGATGAATGATAGGCAAATATTTTCTTCCGTGGGGTGTCTTTATATTTTGATCACTGCTTTCTTTGAGGTGCTGAAACTTCTTAATTGTATGTAGCTCTGTGTATTCGTTTTTGTTTCTGCTTTCTTGGTTGATGGGTTTGACTCCTTAAAGATGCCTCTAGCTTCAATGTCACATATGTTCACTCTCTTTCTAAACTTTCTTTCTTGGACGGGAACTTCTATAAACCGATCACAGAAATTTCTAAATTTCAAAAGGGAATTTGGATGAAGCAAAATATATTACATTAAGCATTTACTTTATTACAATTCTCAGTATCTGCATGTCTATTGATCAACAGAACAGACGTTTATGAAGCAGTCCTCATCTACACTGTTTTGGGGGTTGGCTGAGTGCGAGGCAAATGCCCTACCCCCTGTGCTATTGCTCTAGCACCTCTAGCCTCTCTTTCTGATGAAAGTATAAACTTTAGAGAAAGAGAATATGTGACCACGTGTTAAATTGACCATGTTTTTAGGCCAAAGCATTGAAATGCAGCAGATACTCATTAAAGTGTTGAAGATAATTTTTTTTGTTGAAAGGAACATAAAAATGTAGCATGATTTGATTAGTTGGGGAGAAGAGTTTAGGTATCGGGATGTTGGAATTGGTAAGTGGTGGGAAGGATGCCACACTGAGACAGGTTGAACAACTTTAAGAAGGGTGACCTGTCCTTAGTTAAGTATGAACTTGGATTTCAGATTCAGAAAATTAAATTTATCCGGTAGATGTGCGGATGTCAGAGAAGAGTATGGAAAGATGAGTCTTAGGGTCTTTTGTTTTAGAAAGGATGGGACTGTGAGGACAGTCTCATTTGATTGTTACTGAAGTCAGAGACAGATTGTAGAGAGAGGAAGAAGAGGCTGAGAGGGAAGGAGAGAGAAAGAGACAGAGAGGAGAGAGAGAAGGAAAATGGAGGGACCTGAGAGAGGAGAGCTAAAAGAAAGGGAGGGAAAGGAGGAAGGAAGAGTGGCTAGGTAAAAGAGAAAGAAAGGAAAAGAGTGTGCCATAGGATATTAAGAAGTCCTTGGATCTTTGCTTATTCATTATAATAAGGTGAGGTTAGAATAAATATTACAGAAAGTCACTTCAAAATCAGGGATGTTATCTCTCCACACATAAGCAACTTAATGTGTGAAAAAGAGCCTGAATATCGAATGAGATAGTATAGGAGAGTAATAAAAGCAGAATGCAACTAAAGGAGGAATTTGGCAAATGTTAAGATATAGTGATTAGGGGGATAGTGGGGGGATGTTTTTATTTAGAGGATTCCCTGTGGAATTTTCTGGCTCCTTTCTAAATTATTGAACCAGAATATATCTGAAAGGAGGATAATATTCTTGAAAGTTTAGCTTGTTTGGGGCTTCAGAGAGATAGTATAAGGGGCTTTTGTTGTTGTTGTTGTTGTTGTTGTTTGTTTGTTTTTTTGGGTGGTAACCCACACCAGCGGTACTCAGGGTTTACTCCTGGATCTTCACTCAGAAATCGCTCCTGACAGACTTGGGGGACCATATATGATACCAGGGATCAAACCTGGGTCCGTCCCTGGATGTCTGCATGCAAGGCAAATGCCCTACCACTGTGCTATTGCTCTGGCTTTGATAGTATAAGTGTTAAGGTTCTTGCCTTATGAGTGGCCTTTTGGTTCCTGGGCCTTGGCAGGAGTGAGCCCTCTGAGCATAGCTATGTGCCCCTGTCCCAAACGAAGTTTTTTTTTTTAATTTTTTATATATATTTTATTTAAACACCTTGATTACCTACATGATTGTGTTTGGGGTTTAGTCATGTAAAGAACACCACCATCACCAGTGCAACATTCCCATCACCAATGTCCCAAATCTCCCTCCTCCACAACCAACCCCTGACAGGATTTCTATTTCCCTCATACATTCTCATTATTAGGATAGTTCAAAATGCATTTATTTCTCTAACTAAACTCATCACTCTTTGCGGTGAGTTTCATGAGGTGAGCTGGAACTTCCAGCCCTTCTCTCTTTTGTGTCTAAAAATTATTATTGCAAGAATGTCTTTCATTTTTCTTAAAACCCATAGATGAGTGAGACCATTCTGCGTTTTTTTCTCTCTCTCTCTCTGACTTATTTCACTCAGTATAATAGATTTCATGTACATCCATGTATAGGTAAATTTCATGATATTCCATTGTGTATATGTACCACAATTTCTTTAGCCAATCATCTATTGAAGGGTATCTTGGTTGTTTCCAGAGTCTTGCTATGGTAAATAGTACTGCAATGAATATAGGTGTAAGGAAGGGATTTTTGTATTGTATTTTTGTGTTCCTAGGGTATATTCCTAGGAGTGGTATAGCTGGATCGTATGGGAGCTCGATTTCTAGTTTTTGGAGGAATCTCCATATCGCTTTATATATTCCCATCTGTTAATCTCTGCTTTCACTTGCTTGGAGAGTGCAGTTTCCTCCTTGAAGATGCCTGTAGTCTCAATGTCCTGGAGTGTTTTGCCTACATGTTGTTCTATATATCTTATAGTTTTGGGTCTGATATCGAGGTCTTTCATCCATTTGGATTTTACCTTCGTACATGATGTTAACTGGGGGTCTAAGTTCAATTTTTTGCAAGTGGCTAGCCAGTTGTGCCAACACCACTTGTTGAAGAGGCTTTCTTTGCTCCATTTAGGATTTCTTGCTCCTTTATCAAAAATTAGGTGAATGTATGTCTGGGGAACATTCTCTGAGTATTCAAGCCTATTCCACTGATCTGAGGGCCTGTCTTTATTCCAATACCATGCTGTTTTGATAATTATTGCTTTGTAGTAAAGTTTAAAGTTGGGAAAAGTAATTCCTCCCATATTCTTTTTCCTGATGCAGAGAAAGCATTTGATAAGGTCCAACACCCATTCTTGATCAAAACTCTCAGCAAGATGGGAATGAAAGGAACCTTTCTCAATATAGTTAAGGCCATCTACCACAAGCCAGTGGCAAATATTATCCTCAATGGAGAAAAACTAAAAGCCTTCTCTCTAAATTCTGGCACAAGACAAAGCTGTCCTTTCTCACCACTCCTATTCAACATAGCACTGGAAGTACTTGCTATAGCAATTAGGCAAGAAAAAGATATCAAGGGAATCCAGATAGGAAAGGAAGAAGTCAAGCTCTCACTGTTTGCAGATGACATGATACTCTATTTAGAAAACCCTAAAGACTCTACCAAAAAGCTTCTAGAAACAATAGACTCATATAGCAAGGTGGCAGGCTACAAAATTAACACACCAAAATCAATGGCCTTTCTATACACCAATAGTAATAAGGAAGAAATGGACATTAAGAAAACAACCCCATTCACAATAGTGCCACACAAACTCAAATATCTTGGAATCAACTTGACTAAAAATGTGAAGGACCTATACAAAGAAAACTATAAAACTTTGCTCCAAGAAATAAGAGAGGACACACGAAAATGGAAGCACATACCCTGCTCATGGATTGGCAGGATTAACATCATTAAAATGGCAATACTCCCCAAAGCATTGTACACATTTAATGATCCCTCTAAAGATACCCAGGACATTCTTCAAAGAAGTGGGTCAGGCACTTTTGAAATTCATTTGGAACAATAAACACCCTAGAATAGCTAAAACAAAGTTTGTTTTTACATCATAAATTAGTTAATGGAATAGATAGTTTAGGTTTGTTTCTAGCCTTAAATATTAATGCAAGTCATTAAAAAATTGTCCAGATTTATTCTCCAAATACTAGCGGCTACAAAAATATTTAAAATTTAGTTCTATTTTATTTTTAGTTAACCTGGATATTCCCCCCCCTTCTTTCACAGCAACTAAAATGGACCAAAAAAATTCTGATGGTAGCATTTATATTATTTTACTCCACAATTTTTAGAAATCTTTTTTTTTTTTGGTTTTTGGGCCACACCCGGCGATGCTCAGGGGTTACTCCTGGCTGTCTGCTCAGAAATAGCTCCTGGCAGGCACGGGGGACCATATGGGACACCAGGATTTGAACCAACCACCTTTGGTCCTGGATCGGCTGCTTGCAAGGCAAACACCACTGTGTAATCTCTCCGGGCCCATAGAATACTTTTGTAATTAAAAAGTCTTAAAATGCATTATTTTTTAAAGCAGAGGTATGCTTAAATTGGTTTGAATCAAAGTAAAAAAAAACTAAGAAAACATAACTGTTTTTCCTCTCTCTCTCTATGTAAGAGTCAGCTATTGAAGCAGAGCAGGTCTGTATACTTAATACATAGTCAGGCAAGCACAATGCACTCAAAGCCAGGGAGAATATTAGTTAAGCAAATGTGCAGCTGAGTTTATCCTCCTCTCTGGATGACACGAATATATATAAATGATTTTACTTAAACCAACAACAGCAGAAATCATTTTTACAAAGATAGAATTTGAAAGGATTACAAAGGGAAAGTCTGGTAGGATTTAAAGCATAACTTCATGTCAGTGAAGTGAGCCTTCACTGCATCCCAGCTCCCATCAGTGCAGTCTGGAGCTGGCTGGGAATAGCTGGTGGGAGGACTCAGGCTTCCTCTGTTCAGTGCTCAATCGCTCTGGTCACGCCCCTATGTGCCATGTTTCAGGCTACAGAGAAACTGTTGGGAAGTTTTTCTCTTTAGATACAGGCAGAAGCCTTTGTGACAGACACAGGATGTAGGACATGCTTCAAGGGAAAGCAACTGAGTTTCCTTGGAAATAGAATGGGGTTTCTTCCTGTCCCTGACAGAGGAAGACTTCCTGGAAGAGAATGGTTCATAAAGAGGTGGTCTGGAAATTTAAGAAGAGGGGTCTTTGGTCTCTCCTCTCCTCTCTAACTTTCACCTCTCCTCCTCTCCTCTTCCCTCTTTTCTCACCCCTTCCCTTCCCTCCCTCCCTCCCTCCTTTCCTTTTCTCCCTCCCTCCCTTCCTCTGTCCCTCCCTCCCTTCCTCCTTCCCTCCCTCCCTTCCTCCCTCTCTTCCTCCCTCCCTCCCTCCCTCCCTCCTTTCCTCCCTCCCTCCTTCCTTCCCTCCCTCCCTTCCTTCCTTCCTATACTTTTAGTGCCATGGAATGACATGAAATCTCAGACTAACCAGTGTCTTGCTACTTTTTATTTTAAGCAGTACTGGGCATTGAACCCAGGACCTTGTACTTGCAAGGCATATATGATCTGCCACTGAGCCAGGTGTCCACCTTCTATGGTGGTGTGAATTTTAACCTGGAAGCAGCTGTATCTTAAGGCTTATGAGGAGCCTGTGTAAGGAAGATACTGTGGTCACTGTTAGAATTGAGTAATGATGGACAGGACCAAAGACATGGAATCAAAGGAGAGAGAGAGAGAGAGAGAGAGAGAGAGAGAGAGAGAGAGAGAGAGAGAGAGAGAGAGAGAGAGAGTGAGAGAGAGAGAGAGAGGAGAGAGAGGGGAGAGAGAGAGAGGAGAGAGAGGGGAGAGAGGGGAGACAGAGAGACAGAGAGAGAGAGAGAGAGAGAGAGAGAGAGAGAGAGAGAGAGAGAGAGAGAGAGGAGAAAGAGGAGAAAGAGGAGAAAATGTGTTTGAAGCCAGATTTGGGATGTGGTGAGAAAGGGGGACTGCCTGTTGACTGGTTCCCTTTCTATTCATCTCCAAACCCTTGTTGTGCTCCCTAGAATTAGTTTAACTCTGTTTTCTTCATTTTTGACAGTTCAGACCCTTATCCGCGACTGTCAAGTTATTCGAGAGACTAAAGAAAACCAGATTATAGAGCTGAAAAAGATGTGCGAACAAAGTGCGGAGTCTCTGAAGAATGAGTGGGAGAAGAAGGTGAGCTCAGAACGGTGAAGCAGCAAAAAGGTTGATGGCTGGGAAGCACATGTTTCATTGTGAAAATAACTACAGTTCACAGAGTTTGCAGAAAAGTATATGTAATGAGAGATAATTTAAAAGTACTAAAGAGTCTAGACTGTATAGAAATGGCTTCTGCTCACATATTGG
The DNA here is from genome assembly GCF_024139225.1 of Suncus etruscus. Classification (NCBI taxonomy): domain Eukaryota; kingdom Metazoa; phylum Chordata; class Mammalia; order Eulipotyphla; family Soricidae; genus Suncus; species Suncus etruscus. The sequence goes on from NC_064848.1 coordinate 197,356,908, forward strand.
TCTCATTTCTCTAAAGCTAATGGTTTCTTCGAATAATTTTTATTTAAAAACTTACTTTTCTCTTGCTCTTGAGTTTAAATAAATACCCTGAAAAAAATTTGTTTTTGGATTTTGGGTCACACCCAGCTGTGGTCAGGGGTTACTCCTGGCTGTAGGCTCAGAAATCACTCCTGGTAGGCTTGGGAGACCATATGGGATTCCGGGATTCAAACCACCATCCTTCTGCATGCAAGGCAAACACCTTACCTCCATGCTATATCTCCGGCCCCTATACCCTGAAATATTTTTTTGTGTGTTACATACAGCCAACAAATTTGAAGCAAAATTAGCGCCGCCGTAGTAGGCTAATTTTTCAGAAATTCAGCTTTTCAACCTTTGAATTGAAACCACTGCATCATCTCTTTCCTGAAAATTCTCTGCCTGACTTAGATAGATATTTCATTGTTTCCAGGTCTGCATTTCTAGATTTAAGCAGCGCATTCATGCTCTGAATCAAGACCTGTGCGCGAGGCCTCTGAGGGGACAGTCCTCAGGCAGCTCATGCTCTCTTTGAGTTCTGAAGACTGGCTTTGTGTCCTTTGTGCCTAAAGTGCGTTTCTTGCTGGGGGGTTAAATAGAGGAAGAAAGCATTTTTGAACATTATTCTTGTACAAAATCTCTTATAAATAAGATATATGTGCATGCAGTGAGATTTCTAACTGATAGCAAATCCTACACATATATATATTAAAAATTCTAGGTCAACACCGACATTTTTGCTGAGGTTTTGCATTATCTGTTGTATTCATTTATTCTTTTTATGTCAGGTAAATAACTCCTATAATAATTAATTGTTCATCAGCTGCCAATTTCAATTCAGGAAAGCAAGGGCATAGTTTTTTTCTGATGATGCTCTTTAGAAAATATCTTCCCTTCCAAGACATGTTTACCAATTTACCATTTTGTTATTGTTGTTGAGATCACTATTTTAAATGTGTGTGTGTATGTGTGTGTGTTGTGTGTGTGTGTGGCAAAGCAGTATTTCCATAATAGTGACAGTCTATTTTTTATCCTTTCCCTGGATAGCTCCACAGTGCTGTAGCTGAAATGGAAAAGGAGAAGTTTGATCTTCAGAAGCGACACACGGAAAATATTCAGGACTTGCTGGAAGACACTAACGTGCGTCTGAATAAAATGGAGGGTGAATACCTGGCACAAACTCAGTCCACAGTAAGTCTTTCTTGTCTTCCCTTTCCTTGTTCTCTCCAGCTCCATGGCCCTGTGCTTCCCAGTGCTCGGGAGTAGCTTCCTTCCTGCCTGTGTTTCTCCCAGGTGACAGGTATCCCCTTGACACAGGCTGAGGAAACTCCCTGGCTTCTTTGGTGCCCACCGGCTCCCAGAAGCCTTTGCAAATCTTCCTGTTTAGTTGTTGACTTTTGAGCTTAGAGATCATTTCTTTTTTGTTGTTGTTGTTGTTGTTATTTCTCCCCCTCTCCATTTGTTTACACTGAAGACTTGATTGTTTTTCTGAAAATATTTAATACTAGTGTGAGGGAACACAAAGGAAGAAATATGACAATGAAGACTATGACAAGGACATGACAAGAAATATGACAATGAGGAATCTGACAAATAGGACAAGGAAGAAATGTGACAATATTTAGATTAAAAAATTTTAAATCCCTTTATTTAAATACTATGCTTACAGGGTTGTTCTTACTAAAGGTTTTTTTTTTTTCAGTTTCATAGTTTGTCATGTTTGAGAGTCAGTCCTACCACGTCAAACACCCTTCACCAGTGCAGCTTTTAGATTTTCTTAGTGGCTTTCTGTTGATTCAGGGGACCAGACCCAGACTTCTCAAGGGCCAACCTCAGAAGTTCTCTTTCTGGAGAACTGCAAAAGGAATGCAACAGAGGATACAGGGCAGAGGTCTGTGACTCCAAGGAGAGATCAAGGATCCCTGAGCAGCTCCTCAGTAGCCCTGGGTGCTCGAGGGCAGTGAGGGGGACAAAGGGCTCCACTTCCAAGAGCTTGCCGATGTCCCAGAAAGCATAAGCCCTGAAGAGTAGGTGAACAGGCCTGTAGCCCATTGGAGGGCCCTTTCTGGAAAGGGAACCTCTTATTCTTCCTATCAGAAATGTTTTTCCTCAGGGGCAGAGCCTCACATTCCAGGCTGGCACAAGGTCTTTGCACCCCTCAAAGAGCTCCACAGGCCTGACTTAGTGCAAGTACTTCTGTATCTGGTTTTACTCCTGGTTCTGTGCTCAGGATCATTTCTGGCAGGGTTCCAGGTACCTTTTTGGTGTTGGGATCAAACTCAGGCCAACTGGCCTGACCATTGAAATATTTGAATGACAGTTAGTTACTAGGTGTACCTTAGAGACCGCTAGCCCGCTTTGACTGAACCTGTCACAAGGTGATTGGGGATTTTAGTGTCTTGGATTAAAATCCTAGATCCTTGGGGGCCGGAGTGATAGCATAGTGGATAGGGCATTTACCTTGCACATGACCGACCCAGGTTATATTTCTGTCATCCCAGATGGTTCCCTGAATCTGCTAGGAGTTATTTTTGAGTGCAGAGCCAGGAGTAACCCCTGAGCATAGCTGGCTGTGGCCCAAAAACCAAAAATAAAATCCTAGATCCTTAACAGTGGTGAATTATTCTTACTTACTATTATTGTTGCTGCTGCTGCTGCTGCTGCTACTGTCATTGTTGGTTTTTTGGGCCACACCCTACAGCTTTCTAGTTACTCCTGGCTCTGCACTCAGCAATCATTCCTGGTAGTCTCAGGGGACAATATGGAATGCCAGGGATCTAATCTGAGTAAGCTATGTGCAAGACAAATTCCTTACCTGCTATACTATGACTCCAACCCCAACAGTGGTAATCACTTTTACTTCTCTTTTAGGGTAATAATACAATAGTGTAACATTTGAAAATAGTAAATTAATGTGCCTAGTAAGCACTGAAAAGGTAACTGTTCAAGTTATATTTTACATTGTTACATACAAGAATAATAATTCTTTCTGGAGACATAGTACAGCAGGTAGGGCACTTGCCTTGTAGGCAACTTGACCAGGCTTCAATCCTAGAGACCCAGTATGATTCTCCAAGCTTCTCCAAGAAGGGTCCTCAAGTCTCCACCCAGGAGTAAGTCCTGAGCAACCATCAGATATGATTCCCCCACCCCCATCAAGAATAACAGTCACTGGAGAGGTAGAACTCCCATTGGCAACTTTCTGTTTGTAATAGATGATGGGAAATTGCTCATCTTAAAAGAAAAGTAAGTTTGTGGAAGGGTGCTTTGCAAATCACCCTGGATCAACCCTCAAGCTCTGGAGGGAAAGATGATGAAGGGAGAACTAAGATAAAGTCTTAGTTCTAACTTATTTCTAACTTAGCCAAATCCATTGGTCTTTTATCATTAATACTCTTGATGTCTTGTTCAGTGAATCTTTCTCTAATGCGAGTACAGGAAGGCTAAAAAGTTTTCTTTTTAACTTCTAGTCCTTTAACTTTCAGATTTTGCTCATGACTGATGTTCAGTCAAGATCTAATTTCATTGTTTGCTGTGTGGACTATCTCACTCGCTCTCAGTTCTCTGTATGCATGATTTCTCCTGATATGCGGTGCCAATTCTCACACTCATGAAGCTGCCTGTTCTCAAGGAGCTATCTGTCTGTTCACACAAAGCCATCTATCCATCCTGGTTCAGGAGCTGAGACCTGTGACTTGTTAGCATCACATTGTCATCATTATGAAGTTTCCAAATTCCTCCTGGTATCAGGTGGCAAACTCTTTTCCTGGACCTGTAGAAGGGTCTTGAAGGGGTCGATGAGTCTGTATAGTGGGTATAAGGTGCTTGTCTGGCACATGACCAAGGTGGGGGTAAATTCCCAGCATCCCATACGGTCCTCTTCAGCACCAATAGGAATGATCCCTGAGCACAAAGCCTGGAGTAGGATCTGAACACTGCTGGTTGTGGTACAAACCCCCCTCCCCAAAGTATGATAATATAGTGTTGGTTGCTCAGAGTTCCTGTGTCTATACAGTTAGAATCAACTGACCAAGTCTAACTTTTTTTTATACTTTAATGGTAAGTGGTTTCGTAATTTTGGAGGAGGGTTGGGGAGGGGATTTGGGGCCACACCTAGTGATGCTTAGGTCTGACTCCTGGTTCTGTGCTTAGGGATCACTCTTGGCAGGTTTTGTTAGGGCAGGGGCAAATGGGGTGCCAGGGGTTGAACCTGGCTACAGGTTGAACCTCAGCTACATGTAAAGCAGATGCCCTCCTTGCTGTATTATCTCCATGGCCTTGGTTTTATACTTTTATTATAAATAAGATCTAGGAATAAGCTTGAAAGTCATATATCTTAACACTAAGATGTTTGTAGTAAATATTTTATGTTTAGCTAAACTTGTACAAAGTGTTAAGTAATGGTAATGATAAAGGCCCTAGAATGAAAGCTTTTTTATATTTATATAAAATTTTTTCACTTTTTTATATAATTATTTAAGCACTGTGGTTACAAAATTGTTAACAATTGAGTTTCTGTCATAGAATGTACACTGCCCTTTACCAGTGCACTTTTCCTACCACCAATGTCCCCAGTTTCCCAGACACCTCTGACCTGCCTCTGCGTCAGGCATTTTATATCTCTCTGTTTCTCTCTTTCTGTTTTTCCTTTTTGACACTGTGGTTTGCACTATATTGTTACTAAAGGGATATCATGCATATCACTTTTTTCTCTTTTAGTGCCCATTCTTGTCCAGAGCAATCAGTTCCAACTGTCATTGTTATAATAGTCCCTTCTCTGTCCTAACAGCACTCCCCTGCTCTTTGTGGCAAACTTTCTACCATGGACTGGTCCTCCTGGCCTCTATTGGTCTCTATTGGACCTCTACTGGTCTCTATTGTCTCTGGATATTATTTTCATACTATATTTTATTTTTCTTATATCCCATAAATGAATGAGATCATTCTTTGTTTATACCTCTCCCTCTGACTCATTTCACTCTCCATATCCATCCATGTATAAGCAAATGTTATGACTTCATTTTTCCTAACCGCTGCATAGTATTCCATTGTGTTAGATGGACCCAAGTTTCTTATTTTCTCATCAATTCTTAGGAACTTGGATTGTTTCCAGAGTCTGGCTATTGTAAATAGAGCTGTGCTGAACACAGAAATACAGAGGGCTTTTCTGTATGATGTTTTTGAGTTCCAAGGGTAGGTCTCTAGGTGTGGTCTTTATGGATAATATAGAAGCTAAACTTTTAGTTTTTTGAGAAATATCTACTTTGTTTTCTAAAAATAACTGGACCTGGATCAGTCTACATTCCCATGAGCAGTGAATGAGAGTCTTTTTCACCCTGCGTCTGCCCTAGAATTGTTTGTTCTTGTTCTTTGTGATGTGTGCCAGTCTCTGTGGTGTGAGATGATAGCTCATTGTTGTTTTGATTTGCATCTCCCTGATGATTACTGATGTGGAACATTTTTTTCATTTGCTTTTTGGCCATCTGTATTTCTTCTTTGAGGAAATGTCTGTTTATTTCTTTTCCCCATTTTTGGATGAAGTTAGATGATTTTTCTTGCTAAGTTCTATTTGTCCCTTGTATAGCGTATGTATTAACCCCTTATCAGAAGGTATTGAGTGAATAATTTCTCCCATTGTTTTGGTTAGTCTTTGTATCCTAATCACTGTCTTCTTTGAGGTGCATAAATTTCTCAGTTTAATGTAGTCCCAATTTGTTTATCTTTGCTTTCATTTGCTTGGCCGGTTTCCTCCTTGAAGATGCCTTTAGCTTCAATGTCATAGAGACTTCTTGTCTATATACCTTATGGTTTCAGGTGTGATAGATAGTTCTTAGTCCATTTTTTTTGACCTTTGTGCATGGTGTTAAGAAGAGGTCTGAATTCACTTTTTTTGCCTGTTGTTGACCAGTTTTTCAAACATTACTTGTTGAAGAGTCTTTCTTTGCTATCCACAGTCCAAAAGATCAATGAAAGCAAGAATTGGTTCTTTGAAAAAAAATAAACCTGATAGATAAAGCATTAGTAAGACTCATATGATTTCACTCTTAACAATTCAGCAGACCCAGAGCAAAAAAGGAAAAAAAACTAGAGATACATGAAAATGTCTGTTTTTTTCACATGGAGGGCCAACAATGATGCCTTATTTAAAAACTAACAGCTCAAACTTTGCTAATTTGAAAGGTTTATCGATTCCCAGGGCTGCAGTGAAAATTGACCATGTGCTGGTTAACTCAGACCAACTATGATTATCTCCCTTTTTCAGGTAAGAATCAGAGGTCAGGTGTAAGCGAGATGCTCCTGCCGTCTCCTGGGCATGAAGTGGCAGAGCTCATTTCTCCCGCTTGCTGTCAGTGTTCACAAGCCATCCTTGACTTCCCTCTCTTGACCCCACAATGCTACACTTTCAGCCTCTCCTGTTCCTTGGTGTCCGCTCAGAGGGCCTGTGTTCTAGAGTTTTTCCATATAGTTTTTCATATAGGGACACCAGCCATGGGCCTGAGGCTCTAACCTAATCTAGGCCCCCTCAGCTTCACTCATGATAACTTCAGACAAGGCCACACTTGCCAGGGCCAATAGAGAGAACACAGGATAATCTACCACAGTAGAGAAGAAAAGTGATTTTTTGGGGGGGTTTTAAGTACATAGATCATTTTCCCCTATCCTTCCTTTCTTCAGCTTTCTTTAGTCATCCATAAAATCATAAAAATAATAGTTGAGTAAAATTTACATTAATTGCATTTTCAATCACTTTGCACATAATTTACAATGTAATCAGTTTAAAAAATTTTTCAACTTTCATCAAGTGCTGAATGGCTATATTTCAAAATGGCTGAATATTCTTTTAATAAATAATAATAATAATGTAAGGGCCATCCTACAGACTTCAAGTTTTTCCTTTCCTGTCTAAGACCCACAGTCTTGGTGTCATCATCATCATAGTTGGTGTCACACAGAGTTGGCTTAATATCTCTACATGATCTTTTATTAGTGCTGAAACCTGCTAATTACTTTTCTGTATCTTTATTTCCTTACATAAATAAGAATAATTGTATGCATTTACAATGGCTAGGATTTTATTGAATGCATCAAAGAGATGATTTCTGTGAAGAATCTGACAGGATTTATGAAGTAATGGTATTCTCCCACTTTATTTTTTTGAAAATTGGAACCATTTTGTTTTTTTAAATACAGACCTTTATTTAAGAATCATGGTTTCAAACATGTTTGTAGTTGGGTTTCAGTTATATAAATAAAAAATACACCCCTCCTTCACCAGTACAACATTCCCACCATCAGTGCCCTCCCTCCCTCTCCCTCTCTGCCTACCCCTTGCCTGCATTAAATATAGGCATTATTTTTCTCTGACTCACCACCATTGCCGTGGTAGTTGTCAGTGTAGTCCAGGGGTCTCAAACTCAATTTACCTGGGGGCTGCAGGAGGCAAAGTTGGGGTGATCCTTGAATGCAAGGAACATTTGGGGGTGTGACCCAAACAACTAAAACAAAACAAAAAAGATTCCTCTAGGGCAGGGCCACAAAATGTTGTACGGAGGGGCGCAAACGGCCCGTGGGCCGCGAGTTTGAGACCCCTGGTAGTCATTTCTCCAGTCTTATAAATTATCTTTATTTAAACACCGTGATTACAAATATTTGTAGTTGTATGATTACAGTCATGTAAAGAACACCCCCCTTCACCAGTGCAGGATTCCCACCACCAATTTCCCAGATCTATCTACTCCCCACCCCACCCACACCTGTACTCAAGACAGGCTTTCTTTTTCCCTCATTCATTCACATTGTTATGATAGTTTTCAGTGTAGTTATTTCTCTAACTGCACTTATCACTCTATGTGGTGAGCTTCATGTCATGAGCTGCACCTACATGGGAAGATGGAGGGAAATAAGGGTTGGGACTGAGGCAGTAAAATATTAGAAATGAGATTTGTAGGGCGGTATCAAGGTCACAATACAAGATGGATGTTATGGATATATAAAATATATGCATACAGTACTATCAATAGGAAAACAAGGAGAAAAAATTTCCAGTGACTGTCCCAACATAAACCAGTACTAAAACGGCCCGCCCTCCTTCCAAAGCGCATTTCCATTAGTGTAGGGAGAGGTGGGGGGAAGCCTGAGAACCACTAAGAGTCCACCTGAACCCACTTCTGGCCATCTGAGCTGGCACCCAGGGAAGGCCTGGGGTCAGGAGGAAAAGACAAGGACGGCTGGGGGCCTGCCAAGCCTCCCAGCACTCCCCAGGCCAGCGAGAAGGGCTCCGGTATGGGGCCTCCCCAAACCCCATACTTGGCAAGAGCTGGTCTCCAGAATCAAAGAGGGAACCGGAAGCCAGATGTCTACCCACCCTCCTCCCCATGCACCTCCCCCCTGGAGTATGGAGAGAGGGGGGAAGCCTGAGGACCACTAGAGTCCACTAAGAGTCCACCTGAACCCACTTCTGGCCATCTGAGCTGTCACTCAGGGAAGGTCTGGAGTCAGGGGAAAAAGACAAGGGCGGCTGGGGGCCTGCCAAGCCTCCCAGCACTCCCCAGGCCAGCGAGAAGGGCTCTGGTATGGGGCCTCCCCAAACCCCATACCTGGCAAGAGCTGGTCTCCAGAATCAGAGAGGGAACTGGAAGCCAGATGTCTGCCTGCCCTCCTCCCCATGCACCTCCCCCCTGGAGTACGAAGGGAGGGGGGAAGCCTGAGGACCACTAAGAGTCCACCTGACCCACTTCTGGCCATCTGAACTGGCACTCAGGGAAGGCCTGGAGTCAGGGGAAAAAGACAAGGACGGCTGGGGCTTGCCAAGCCTCCCAGCATTCCCCAGGCCAGGGAGAAGGGCTCTGGTATGGGGCCTCCCCAAACCCCATACCCGGCAAGAGCTGGTCTCCAGAATCAAAGAGAGAACCGGAAGCCAGATGTCTGCCCACCCTCCTCCCTATGCACCTTCCCCCTGGAGTACGGAGAGAGGGGGGAAGCCAACTCAGCACTCTTTGTGGCAGGCTTCATATCATGGGCTGGACCTTTCAGCCCTCTTCTCTATTGTCTCTGTATATTATTACAATAATCTTTTTTACTTTTCTTAAAACCCATAGATGACAGAGATTATTCTGTGTCTCTCTCCTTCTGACTTACTTTATTCATCATTATAGATCCCATTTCCATCCATGTATAGGAAAATTTTATGACCTCATCTCTTCTGACAGCTGCATAGTATTCCATTGTGAATATGTATCACAGTTTCTTTAGCAACTCATCTATTGAAGGGCATCTGGGTTGTTTCCAGATTCTGGCTATTGTAAATAGAGCTGCAATGAATATATGTATGAGGAAGGCATTTTTGTGTTGTGCTTTTGTGTTCCTAGGATATATCCCTAGGAGTGGTATAGCTGGATCACATGGGAGCTCAATTTCCAGGTTTTTGAGGAAAATCTTTATATTATTTTCCATAAAGGCTGAACAAAATGTCATTCCTACCAGCAGTTAATGAGAGTTCCTTTCACCCCACAACCCCGTCAGCACTGATTGTTCTTATTCTTTGTGATATGTGCCAGTCTCTGTTGTGTGAGATGGTATCTCATTATTGTTTTGATTTGCATCTCCCTGATATTAGTGATATGAATCATTTTTTCATGTGTCTTTTGGCCATTTGTATTTCTTCTTTGAGGAATTGTCTGTTCATTTCTTTTCCCCATTTTTGGATGGGATTAGATGTTTTACTCTTGTTAATTTTTGTGAGTACCTTGTATAGATATTAGCCCATTCTCTGATGGGTATTGGGTGAATAGTTTCACCCATCCTATGGGTGGCCTTTGTATCCTCTTAATTATTTCCATGAGGTTCAGAAGCATCTCAACTTAATATAGTCCCATTTGTTTATCTCTGCTTCCACTTGTTTGGACAGTGCTGTTTTCTCCTTGAAGATGCCTTTAGTCTCAATGTCATGGAATCTTTTACCTATGTGTTCTATATACCTTATGGCTCGAGCTCTGATATCAAGGTCTTTAATCTATTTGGATTTGACCTTTGTGCATGGTGTTAGATGGAGGTCCGAGTTTGCTTTTTTACATGTGGTTGGCCAGTTGTCCCAGCACCACTTGTTGAAGAAGCTTTCCTTGCTCCATTTTGCATTTCTTGTTCCTTTATCATAGATTAATTGATTGTATGTCTGGGAAACATTCTCTGAATACTCAAGTCTGTTCCATTGATCTGAGAGTCTGTCTTTATCCCAGTGCCATGCTGCTTTAATGACAATTGCTTTGTAGTACAATTTAAAGTTGGGGATGGAACTATTTTCTTTGTCTGTCTGATTGATTGTTTTTACTTTGTCTTTGAGCAACACCCACCCAACATACTGAAGGCTTACTCCTGACTCTGCACTCAAGAATCACTACAGGCAGTATTTGAGGGACCATTTGGGACACTAGGGATCTAACCTGGACAGGTATATGCAAGACAAACACCCTACCCACTGAGGTCCAAGGAAAATTTTATTTTTGCTTATTTTACCCTTCAGTTATGCATCAAAACAAATATTTTAAAGAATTTTATAAACTGTATGTACATAGATCCCTTTTGAAAATGAAGTCACTGGGCATACAAAGAAGAAAGGATGAGTCTATAGTGGTGGGGCCCTGCCTGGCCATATTTTTGTTTTGTTTTGTTTTGTTTTGTTTGTTTGTTTGTTTTTGCCATACCCAGTGGCACTCGGGTTAGTCCTGGCTATGTGCTTAAATATTGCGGTCAGAGAGATAGCATGGAGGTAAGGCGGTTGCCTTCCATGCAGAAGAATTGTGGTTCAAATCCCAGCATCCCATATGGTCCCCCAAGCCTGCCAGGGGCGATTTCTGAGCATAGAGCCAGGAGTAACCCCTGAGCGCTGCCGGGTGTGACCCAAAAACCAAAAAAAAAAAAAAATCAGGTTGGCAGGCTTGGGGACCACATGGAATGCCGGGAATCAGACCATGGTTGGTCCTGGTTGGCCATGTGCAAGATATATACCTTACCCACTGTGCTATGGCTCCAGCCCCTAGCTATATTTTTCATCTTACCATACTCACTGAGACACTCACAAGGACAAGGACTTTTTTCTGTACCTTCAACAGTGAAATCAGCATGACTTATTTGGTGACATAATTCTTACTAGCTAAAGATTTATAATTTATCTCAAAAAGAGCAGTAATCAACCTGCTATATCCTCACAAATGATGTTCTAGCAGCTATAAAATGGTGCTGTGAGATTTTCTGCAGAACAGCTGTGTTTGGTGGAGGAAAACATTTTGTGAGGAAACGTGGCATGGCTTTGTGATTTTGTAAACCACTTTCCTGGTAGGTTTATTAGAAGGCAAATGGATGCTCAAAGCTGCTTTTGCATTCATTCCCATCTGAGATCACACTCTGTGTCTGCCTCTGGGAGCTCCCCTTGGTGCTCGTGGGAAAAAAGGGCTAACAGGGCAGATACACTGAGGGTTATTATAACCATCACAGTGACCTTGGCAGTACCCTGAGAGAGTGGCTTGGGACCCTCTGAAGTTTCTGGGCCAGATTTGGAAAACAACTGCTCTAGGCCATTGGCTTTCAAGTGTTTTTGACTTGACTCTTAATAAGAAATAGGTTTTATTTGTTCTGTCCAGAATTGACACATAAGCAAATCCACCTGCATTTTTTATAACCCAAAGGCTTAGAAAATATTATTTGCCTTACACTTTGAATTTTTTTTTTGCTTCCTTGAACATTTGATAATTGCTCATCTTTTATTCTTTTTTTGTTTTTGGTGGGGAGAAGAGAGTAGGGTGGTCTCCCAAGCAGTGGGTATGGCACCTCAGGGGATTCTTGATGGGCTGCTTAGGTGAATGCAGGGGCCCTTAGTGTTTGGACCACCATGGCTGTATCCACAGTCCTTGGACTACTTTCTGCGTTAATTCTAGCAGTGCTCAAGGGGATGTGTATGGGGTTGAATGCAAACAAGGTCTTGAACCATCTACCTAAGCTCATGTCATTTTTATCTTTATTTTGAATGTGTTGGAAACACAATTGTCAGAACACTACTCTGAAAAGTTATCTATTTTAGAATATAGCATTTGTGCTTATAATAGGCTTTCAAAGGAATTTTAGCCATTCATGCTCTTAAGCTCAATTTCAAAATCCGGATTCTCTTCCTAACTTTGTCAGTGCTCAAAATTGTGATACTTAAAAATCATACTCATTTTCTTATCCAAGGATTGTCAGATTTTGATTTGCATTTATATGACGAATGGCTCATGCTTTGTAGGCATTTTAAGTTGCCTATTTATGTGTAATTGTTCTCCATTTTGAAATTCATTTATCCACTAGCCTGAGTTGTAGTGATGCTTATTATATAAATTATTTGTCAGGTTTTTTTGGGGGATCTTCAGTTTTTAGATTATGATATATTTTTTTCTTTTACAATATCACACTAATTTCACCACTATGCTTCAAATTGAAACTGTATAAAGTGACCCATAAGTGTACCCCAATAGATCACCTTTTAGATCAGTGATTTCTGCTCCAGGATTGTATATTGTTGTAAGTTACAAAATTTGCCACTTATACTACCCTTCATCTATAAGTCGGTGGCAGTAAGTACATTTGTATTGTAACAGCTCTTACATTTCCCAGAACTTTTGTTGTCAAAGACTAAAATCCCAGGTGCATTGCATAATAGCTCCTCCAATCCATCTATCCTTTGATAAAGAGCAGAGGGGTCAGGAGAGTAGGCACGTGTGCACCCTACCTCTGATTCTTAAACCCATCTGGGTTGGAGTAGAGCATTTATTTAAGGCAGTGTGCTTCTCAATTATTTTCTGTCATGCCCCCCCAGGAAGAAGAAAACATTTTTCGCGCCCCTCCACGTGACTATAAATAGTATCTTTTTTTTAAAAAAACTTTAACCTGCAGAACACAAATATGTAAAATAATTTGAGCTGATTTTTTAATGGTGATGTCTGGATGAATGGCTCCAGTGAGCACGTTTTGCAATGCATAGCTTTTCATAGTGGGGTTTGAAGCAGGACGCAGCAACTCTCAGCTCCAGAAACATACAGAGACATAAACACGGGGCCTAGTTTGTTATGACAGTGTTTGCTGAGGTCAAACATGCTCCCCTTTACGAAGCCTCATGCCCCCCTTAGGGGGGCACATCCCACTATTTGAGAACCACTGATTTAAGGAAAGAGAAGGAAGCAAAAACACTTCTGCTCTCATTGGGGTGTGGGTTGGATTCATGGGAGAACAATGCCACTCTTCTGGTTTTGTCCTTTTCAGATTTCAGATTTTCCACATCCCCTCATCCCTCCCACACTTCACCCCCAATGGGTGGTGGTAGTTCCTAGGGTCTGTGAGCTGGACCATACTTGGCCCCTTTTATGGGTTGTCATGGTAAAGCGACAACCTGTCTTGGCACCAGTGGGTAGGATTTTGACCTGTCAGTCTCAGAATCAGTCATAGGAGATGGATTTGCACTGTGGCCACCTGGGATTGATTTGTGTTAGTTCTTCCTGTTTGTGACACAAGGGAGACCTTGTGACATGGGTCAGAAACCTGGGCTGAAGGACCCAAGAGATACCACAGGGTTTAAGATGTTTAGCTTGCTGGAAGCCAAGCCTGGTTCAATTGCTGCACCATAGATGGTTCCCTGAACACTGCCAGAAGTAACCTTGACCCCTGAGTGCTGCCCCCAAAGAAAACAGACAAATCCAGAAAAAAAAAACTGGGTGGAATTTCCTTCTCACCATAAATTTGGCCTTAACATCACTCTGCCTCATGTTTTATTTTAATATTAGGGAAATTTTATTTTTTTTCGTTTGTGGCCACTCAGAATGCCAATTCCTGTCTCTGGCTCTGGAGAGCCCTGGTAGTGCTCAGAACACAACATATTTGGGCAGGGATTTAAATCAAGTTCTTCTTCACCACCGTTGCATACAAGGCAATTGCTTTACCTCCTTTACTATCTGTCAGCCCCATTCCTAGGACAATATGTTACCATTGTTCTCCCTTGCCTTACCTTAGGCTCTCATTACCTCACCTTTCCTGTCAGCTCCGCTGCTACCTATTGCTTTGTCCTTATCCTGTCCTTGTCCTTGTCATATGTGTGCCCTGACCTGTCTAGGTACTTTGTGTAAGTGGAATCATGGTTTGTGTCCATTTCTGACTGACCTGTATCACTTAGCTTAAAGGCCTCATGGTCTCTCTCGGATATAGATGTAGTATGCTCCAGAGACTGCTTACTAAGACTGACTATGACTGACTAGCTTCCTTTGTATGGAACTACTCACTGTATTTGTTTTCCATTCATTTGTGACAGACAGTTGGACTCCTCTTGCTTTTGGCTATTGTGAATAACGCTCCTGCGAACCTGAATGTACAAATACCTGCTCACGTCCCTGTTTACAGTTCTTTTGCATAAATATCCAAAGGCAGAATGGCTGGATGATATGTAAAATGATGACATTTTTATTTAGTTTTGTTATTTGGGGGTGGGGCTACACCCAATGGTTTTCAGGGGTTACTCCTGGCTCTCCAGTGATGCTCAGGGCTTGTTCCTGTCTCTGTGCTCAAGAATCACTCCTGGCAGGGTTTGGGGGTCTATTTGAGATATCAGGAATCAAATCTGGATGAGCATTTCCTGCATGCAAGGAAGCTCCCAACCCTGTCACTTCCAATACTGTTACTTTGGCCCTTTCTTCTGTATATTGTTACCATATATAATTCTCTGAAACCATTTTTGCTAATAATCACTATAAGAGTACAAAGTGGTGCCTTTGTATGGTTTGGATTTGCATATTTCTTTCTTTTTATTTGTTAGTTTTTGTTTTAGGGTCACACCGGCAGTGTTCAGGGGTTACTCCTGGCTCTGTGCTCAGAAATCATTCCTGGAAGGTACAAGGAACCATATGGAAAGCCGGGATTTGAACTGTCTGTCCTGGATCAGCTGTGTGCAAGGCACACATCTTACCACTGTGCTATCTCTCCAGCCCCTAGATTTGCATATTTCTAATGATATGTGATGCTCAGCTTCTTGTCATGTGCTTATTGGCCATTGCAGATCATTTATGGAGTAATGGCTATTCAGGCCCTTATCCCATTTTTAATTGGGTTGTTTGTATATTTTCTGACTTGCAGGAATTCTTTATAAAACATGTCAATTCTTTATCAAATATAATTGAAAGCATATTCTCCTACTTAGGTTGCCTTCTCTATTGATAGTGATGTTTTTCTTTTCTTACAGAAGTTAAAAATTTTTATATAGTTAATTTATTTTGTATTTTGGTTCACTATACCTTTGGGACCACATTCAGTAAATTATCACCAAATCTAATATCACAAAGCTTTCCCATTTGTTTTCTCTGAGTTATGTAGTATATGGTAGAAAGTTAGGTTGCAGTTGATTCTTTTGACTGTGGATACTCACTTTTGCTAATATCATCCATTGAAAAGGTCTTTTCCCACTAAATGATATTGACATCCTGTCGAAACTAATTGGACCACATAAGTGAGGGCTGATTTCTGAACTTGCCCTTCTTTTGGGGGATTTTAGGCCATACCTGGAGGCGCTCAGGGGTTACTTTTGGCTCTGCGCTCAGAAATTGCGCATGGCAAGCTCAGGGGACAAGGGACCATATGTTCAATGCCGGGGATCGAACCCAGGTCCTTCCCGGGTCTACAGTGTGCAAGGCAAATGCCCTACTCTTATGCTATCACTCTAGCCCCTGAACTTGTCTCTCTATTTCATTGGTCTATATGCCATTTTTATGCCAATGTTTGGGTGACTGTAGCTTTACAGTCCAGTTAGACATCAGGAAATGTGAATGAAACCTCCAACTTTGTCCTTTTTAAAAACTTACTTCTGCTAATGAATCCCTTAAGATTATATACACATTTGGGGCTTAAAAATAACTAGGGTATTGAAAGAAGTTACCTTGCATCTTTGGAGATCACTTTAGGTTATAACTGACTACTTGATATTAAGTCTTAGAATCCATGGACCCAAGTTGTCTTCTTTTTTTCATGACTTTTTTCAACATCATTTTGCAGTTTTCACTGTAAACTATTTTATTTCCTTCATTGAAGTCATTCTAAACTATTTTATTCTTTTTTAATTCTCATATAAATGGGACTTTTCCTTTATATCCTGTTTGGATTGCTTATTGTTAGTTGGTATGAGATCTACCTATTTATGATTGTGTATTATTTATTTATTATTATTATTTAATTATTATCCATTTATTTTTTTGTCCTTATTTTTTTCTTTTGATAATTTCCTCATTAATTGCAGAATCATTATTTTGGTGTGCTAGAGATACCATAATAGAAGACCTCTGGATAGAAAACTTATTTGGGGGGAGGACATAGCTGGGTACTGGTTATCATCTAGTGATGCTCATGGGTTATTCCAGATTCTGTGGCCTTTGCTCAGGATACACGGGTGGGGGGGGTCCCCACTGCATGCAAGGCAGGCACCATAATGCCTGGATTTTCTCTCCAGTCTCCTAGCAGATATTTCTTTTCTCATGATTCTGGAGACCAGAAGTTTGATATTGAACGATCAGCAGATTTGGTTTCTTCTAAGGTTTCTCTCCTTAGCCTATCAATGGCTGTCTTTCCCAATATACCCGAAAGGGCCTCCCCAATCTGCACCTTGTCCATCAATCTCCTTTTTTTTTTACTGCACCCTAGTGAGACTTGGAGCTTTAAAAACTCTCTTAGGATCCCTCTAAGATCCTGAAAGTCAGGACTTCCACAGAGCTGTTTGGAGGGACCATAACACAGCCTCCAGCAATTATGTTACTTAACAAAATATGTGGTGTGCTAAGAGAAAAACAAAAGTAGATGTGATTTTTTGCTTTGTTCCAGTTTTTTGTGCTTCAGAATGACAGTTATCCAAAGGTAACAAACATTTGCTGAGCACCTCCTGGGTGGCTGGCATCCCGTGGACTCCTGGGGACACTATGGAAACCCAAAAATCATCGTCTAGGTTGTATTTCAGTTGAACTACCCCAGATGTGCAGAGAGCCTTGTGGCAAAATATCCTTCATGGTTACAGTTTTGTCCTCAAGGGGGCAGACTCTGGTTCTTGGGATGGAGAATATTAAAAAAAAAAAAAAAAAAACCACCAAAAAATGAACCTTAGATCTAATAGCGACCTGCCAGAGGGCACTGTTTATAATAGTAAATCTACGGTATTAACATTTCATGGACGGACACACTTTCAAATGATCTAAAAAGGCTCTTGACAGGATAATGTGATATTCAGTGTTAGGGACCAAAAAAAAAAAAAAAAAAAAGAAAGAAAGAAACAGAACTGAAATACACTTTTCATCTCTCACCATCTTCAAACACAGATAAAATATTTTCGGTAATGACTTTAGAGCCGCAGCTTCTGAAACCATTGATCGCCTGTGTGTTACCACATTGGCAGATCTTAATTAAAAACTGTTCCAAGAGAATTATCTTTGGCAGTGGGTTTTTTTTTTTTTTTTTTTTTTTAAGTTTCTCTAAATTGGAGATGCAAAGAAAAGTGGTACTTTGGAGCCAAAAGGGCAGGACAGGGGGGAGCCCGGCAGTCAGGGGAAACCTCACTCTATTTTTAATGAAAGTTGAATTTAAACACCAGCACCCTGAGCTTGTCATTAGGTAATGGTAAATACAGAGAGAAGCGGACAGAGGCTGTCAGCAGGACCGCATTTACGAATCATCAAACGTCGGCAGAGCTTGCCGCGCTGCTCCTGATTTAATAATTAAACAAGGGAGAGTTGACGGCAGGGCTCGAGATGAAAGACGCGACTGTCACTGGGAATTAGTTTCTCGGTTTGTTGGCGCAGCTTTCTCTCTCTCTCTCTTTCTTTCTCTCTTGGTTGAGTTCTGTTTTGTTTTGGTGCCACTTTTTGTAAGCATACACTCTGTGCAGGCGATGGGCCGCCTGCCTTTCTATATTGGCAGGACTTTCCTTGATGCACCTCCGACTCACAACACGGCAACACTGAGTCTTGGAGTCTTGGAGTTTTGGAAGCCAGACTTCAGACAGGGGCCTAGAGAAAGGCCCAGCAAAAAAATGAGATGTTTGGGGAGGCTTGGTATATGTCAGGTTGGAGTTCCACTGAAAAGGATTTATTGAGGTTTTGCCCCACATTGGTGAAATTGTGCTACTGTTTTCTGTCCCCTTGGATCTGCTGGCAGCTGGCGAGTCTTTGAAATCCTTTGCAGTCAGATAGAGTTGAAGTTGATAAAGAGTACACACCTCCAGTGAACAGTTGTGCTGAGGTACAGTTGGCAAAACATTGACCATGAAAATCGTCATAAGCTGATGTATGTGCTTCTCTACGGATGCAGCAAATAGCAAGATTTACTGGTAGATCTAGTAGCAATCATAATTTATTGATGATTGTACAACATCTAGTAATAGCTCTATGACAGATTATAGCAGTGACAGACTGTAACAGTTACTTCTAGTCAGAGATATTGGTGATATTTTTCTGGTGCATTTATTGACTTCTCATAGAATAAGGGAATAAGGTAGGGAAAACAAGATGGACTCTTTTATTCCTTCAAAATTACACTAAATTCCATTTCTAGAACTCCTATCCAGGTTAAAAGTCCCAAACTTAAAATATTAGACACTGAAATGTGTTTTGTTTGTTTTGGGGCCACACCTGACAGTGCTCAGAGGTTACTTCTGGCTCTGTGCTCAGGAATCATTCCTGGAGGGGCTAAGGGGAGACCATATGGGATGCTGGAGATGGAACCTGGCTTGGTCACATGCAATGCAAGTGCCTTATCTGCTGGGCTATCACTCCAGTCAGAAATGATAAATAGCCACTATAGTTAGAGTGCTGAATGATCATTCATAGAGCAACTCATCTACTCCTAGAACTTGTCATTTTATAGGCGCCACCAGCATTTCTTTTTCCCAGCTCACCATTATAAAGAAGAAATATCCAAATGGCACCGCTTTATCATTTTGGTGAGATGACTCTTTAAAAAGTAGATTTTGTTACATAGCTTTAGATATTCCGACATATAAGAAGATAGAGAGTTTCCCTTGTGCTCTCATGCAATTTCCTTTATCAGTAAAATTTTATATTATTTTGGTACAATTGTTGTTTTTGTTTGGGCCACACCTGGCCTTTGCACAGGTCTTACTTCTGGCTCTGCACTTAGGAATTACACCTGGAGGGGCCTGGAGGACCATATTGGAAGCCAAGATCAACCCAGGTCAGCAACATTCAAGTAAAACATGGCCCACATTTGTTGTAATAAATGAATCAGTATCAGTATATTATTATGAACTCAGGCTACAATAAAAGTTTTTAAGTTTTCCCTTCGGACTCACCACATAAGGCCTCTTTAAGGGTGGTGATTGTCCTGGGTTCCTCATGGCTGGGCTGCTTTCTCAGGGCTTTTATTGTTGCTTCTGACCTTGACTGTTTTGAAAAATATTGGTCAGGAATGTGTTGAATGTCCCTTTCTTGGATTTTCACTTCATGTTTTACTCATGTAGAGACAGGGACTAAGGGTGGAGGAAGTAGATCACAGGGGTGAAGGGCCAAATTTAACATATCATATCAAGAATCCATACTATTGAAGTCAGAACAATTGTGCATTGTATATTAAGCAGGATGCAAGCCAGGTTTGATCCCTGGCACTCCATATGGTCCCCTGTCCCTGCCAGGAGTGATCCCTGACTGCAGAGTAAACCCTGAGGATCTCAAGGTATGGTCCCAAAACAAAACGGAATAACCAAAAAGAATACATACTATTAATGGCACCATGGTTAATATTAACCCAGATCCCATGGCTGAGGCAGTGATCAGATTTCCTACTATAAAGTTAGCCTCCCACTGTTAACTCTTCCTCCAACTTCCTGCCTAGCTCACCTGGAGAGCTCCCTTTATTGGGAGGGGTTTGGGGGAGGGTAATAGAGGGATTCAGTGAGAGATTCTGCAAGAAGCCTGAGGAAGAGGCAAGATGGAGAGATAAGAGACGGTTGGGTGCAGAGAGGCAGTTTTGCTTAGAAGCCATGTAAAATACACACATGGTGGTTAGAACCTTGTAATAAAACTGATGTATCCTGAACCATACTGCTGTGGGTCATTTCCTGCCATTATCCTGAACCCTCAGACATGGCCTGGCCTGCCCGAGAAAGGCCTTACCATTATCCACCACCATCAAGTACTCTTATTAATTTTTTTTTTTTTTTTGGTTTTTGGGCCACACCCGGCGGTGCTCAAGGGTGACTCCTGGCTGTCTGATCAGAAATAGCTCCTGGCAGGCACGGGGGACCATATGGGACACCGGGATTTGAACCAACCACCTTTGGTCCTGGATTGGCTGCTTGCAAGGCAAACGCCGCTGTGCTATCTCTCCGGGCCCACTCTTATTAATTTAATTAAGACTACAGCCCACCTTTCTAGACTTTCCTCTTTGGGAGGAAGCTACTGTCTGCAGCCCATGCTGGATGGGCCAGAGAGACAATATAGGGGTTTATACGACTTTGATGCATACGGTGATTCTAGCTTGATACCCTCTGGTTTCCCAAGCACCAACACTTGTGACCCCCTAGACATAAAGCCAGGACAAGCTCCTGAGTATCTCTAGGTGTGATCCCTTCCTCCAAGTGAGGAGTTATGCTCTCTATATATGAGGGTGGAGCATCTACATAAATTACTCGGAGGTTTTCTGTATGTGAGGTATTTTCATTGCCTGTCATTAATTCTACCCTTCATATAGGTGTGTGCTTCTGAATATGTTAACTTGACTTTGGAACAATTCTTTACTTCACTCTTGTTCGCATTGTCCCTATTTTGGCCATGTGACCTCTGACAACAGGGTTCTGGACCCAATTCACATCCCCTCAGTGTATATTATAAGAAGAATGATCTTAGAAATCAAAATCTGTGAGCCAAGTGTTCTTATTTCTGGAATGTCACTCTAACATATGTCTCTGTGTTTTTATATGCATTCCTATCTATAACGGGTGCTATTACACTATCTACATGTAATTTTTTGCTGCCCTCTATAATGTGAACACATCACCACATGGATTATGTCAGCCTCCCTTCTTTGCATGTCTGTAATTCTTTAATCTGTCAGTAGGAGAGCTCAGCTTTCTCCATCTTGCCTTCAGATTATTTAATTGATCAGTACAATTGTATCTTACTGGCGTTCCAGTCAGCCATGGGTTGTGTCTCTGATGGTGGTTCCCATAGGACGTAGATTAGTCTGTGGGATTGTAGATTATGTGGCAGGCTATACCATCTAGGAGTATGTAAAACACTATGCCATTTGCGCAATGATAAAATTGCCTAAGGCATTCTTCCTCAGACATGTCTCCAACATTCAGCAAGCCTTGTATGTCAAACCGATTCAGACTCATTTTTACTAAAGGAATGTGATAATATGTTCACAGAAATGTTCTTTTGTTTGTTTTTGGGTCATTCCTGGAGGTGCTCGGGGCTGATCCCTGCTTAGGGATCGCTCCTGGTAGTGCTAAGTGGCCTAAAAGTATACTAGAGATTCAAACAAGGATTAGCTGAATGGAAGGGCAAGTGCTTGAACCTCTCTCCACTATCTCTCTCACCCCAGCAGCATTATTTTGATAAGTCAACTACTGAAAATACTGAGTATGACATTGGATGTTTCAGATATGACCGTTGGGTATATGCAAAGTTGTTCATCATCTCTCATAATCCAAATTAGAGCAACAAAGAACTTTCACTTCACACAGGTTGAGGGGCTTATTATGGGTGATGTGGATAGCGAGCCTTGGAACAGGGGCGAGACAGGTCTCTCTGTACACAGTTAGTGGAAATTTAAACTAGAAAATGGAATTTCCATAGGAGCAAGTTATTCCACTTCTGAGCTACTCGTAAAATATCAAAACACCAATTTTGAAGAGCTATTTGAACTCCCCTGTTCATTGCTGTATGACTGATAATAGCTAAGGCAGGGGTCTCAAACCCAATTTACCTGGGGGTCAGAGGAGGCAAAGTTAGGGTGAGGCAGGGCCACATAAGGGATTTCACACAAATAAAGTCCTCAAACGTCATTATTAACAGTTTTAATTATTTCTTCTGAACATGAATAGGACATTAAGTGAAGATCATGAACAGCTCTTCTGAACATGGCATCTTTTGCCTATTCCTTGCTGCCAGAGACTTGACAGCACTTCTCACAAATTGAACCACATTTGGCTTTAGAGAGGAAGCAGTTGAGACCCTCAGTATGGCTTGAAGATGATAATCATTAAGTCTAGACCTGTACTTTGACTTATTGAAGTTCAATGTGGAGAATAACTTTTCACACAAATATGTGCTCCTAAAAAGGCACATGGTGCGCTTGAATGTTCGGGAAAACTCAGGGAAGCTGGGGGGCAATTCTCCCAAAATTGTTCATGCATGTCTGCTTTTCCACTAATCTCCCTGAACTTAGCTTTGAGATCAGAGTTGTGTTGCAGGTCAATGAGCTCCATTTGAAGCACAGGAGGGGCATTTTGCACATCAAAGAAAAAGGGGTCCACAAAAATTTGGAAAGTGGCTCTGTGCTTTTTGAAGTCTGCAAATCTGTGATCAAATTCCTTCTCTAGCTTAAAAATAGCATCAACATATTTCTCACCACTGAATGGTATGCCTGCATCCCTAAGTTCCTTGCATGCTGGGAAATGGCAAAGGTTTGTCTGAGAGAGCTGGGATTTCCATAACACAAGTTTTGTGGAGAATGCTCTCACGTTGTCATAGGCAGCACTGATAAGCTGCCCTGGGCTTTGTAACATCTTGTTTAGTACATTCAGCTTATGTGTGATGTCAAGAAGTAAAGCTAAGTCCATGAGCCATTTATGATCACCCAACTCAGAAACAGCATTCCCATCCTTCTCCACGAAGGCTTTCACTTCTTCTCTCATCTCAAAACATCTTTTCAGGACATTTCTCCTGCTGAGCCAATGTACCTCGGTGAAATAGAGCACATCTTCATATTCTGACTCCATTTCCTCTAAAAAAGCACAGAACCTTCTGTGCTTTAAGCCCCTGGATCTGATTTGGTTGATGCATTTCACTACAACAGACATCACATTGTCACACGGCAGGCATTTACTGCAAAGGGCCTGCTGATGGATAATGCAGTGAAGAGCAATAGCCTTCTCTACACCCTCCTCTTCAAGTTTTTTTTTGAATAGGTGCCACCAATCCATTTTTCCTCCCTGTCATCGATGGCGCTCCATCGGTTATTATTCCAACAAACCTCTTCCATGGCAAACCTGCATTCTCAATGGCATCACACAGATGCCGGAATAGCTCATTAGCGGTGGTCTGGCCATGCATTGGAATTGTGAGCAGCTCCTCTGTCAATTCAAAATTGCAATCAACACAATGGACATAAATTGTGAGCTGCACAGTATCTGATATATCTGTGCTCTCGTCAAGAGCAACTGAGTATGCATCAAAACATTTGGCTTTCTCACACAGTTGATGATAAATGTCACTTGACATGTCAGAAATGCGCTTTGCCACAGTGTTAGCAGAAAGGCTGATTTTGCTAAACTGACCTTTCTTTTCCGGACAGATAATACTTGCAGCCTGTAACATGCATTTTTTAACAAACTCTTCTTCTGTAAATGGTTTCCCTGCCTTAGCAATCATCTCACTAACCATGTAACTAGCTTTGACTGATGCAACATTCTCTTTGGTTGCTTTCTTGAAGAAATCTTGTTGCCTCATTAGACATGCTTTAAGACTGGCAACCCTCTTGGCTCTCTCATTTCCTTGATATTTTGCACATTCCTCAGCATGTTTAGTTGAATAATGGTGTTTCAAGTTGTATTCCTTGTGCACTGCAACTTTCTCTGAGCATGCCCCTGTGCTCAACAAAGAAATACTGCGTCTCCCACTTTTCCTGAAATTGTCTGTGCTCGTCATCAATCTTTCTCTTCACTGCAGGCTTTGATGAAGTCATGATGAAGGTATGACAAAATCTAATTCTGTAATAAACTTCTCTCCCTTTTCTCCCTTAGGCCTCCAATAATGCAAGGGACAGTGGGCAGGAGCAGCGGAAATGACATCTGCGCTAGGCACAAAGTATTCACAATTATTCGCTTACTCAATATTCGCAATAAAAAATTGCATTAGTAAGAAAAAAATCGCAAAAAATTGCATTAAACATTTGCATACCCCGAACGGAACTGTTTGGGGTATGTGAATGTTTAATACGATTTTTTCTTACTAATGCAATTTTTATTGCGATTATTTGGTAAGTGAATAATTGTGAATACTGCGATATTTGACGGCCTGGCGTGGGCCACAAAAATGTATGGAGGGCCGCAAATGGCCTGAGGGCCGTGAGTTTGAGACCCCTGAGCTAAGGACTGGAAACAGTCTAAGAGCTCTTCAATCGAGTAATGGATAGATGTGCTATTAATATGCATATGGAGATCACTGTTGAGGTCTAAAATATGAGTTCCTGCCATTGACAGCACAGAGGGACCTAGAGCATTGCATTTAACTGAAAGAAGCTAGATGGAGAATGGTAAATGCTACTAGATTTACTTAAATGTGGTTGGCAGAGAAAACAAACAGATGAACCAAATAAAGCTTTTGGACTATAAGACCCATTAGTGGTTACCAGCAGGGAAAGAGAAACTGGGTCAAGGAAATTCTCACACATTCATTTTCAGTGATGCATACTTGAAGTTTGTATAGTATTTCAATGATGCCGATTACAATAAAAACAAAACAGTCAGACACAATCCACACATGTAAACTCCCAATCACTTTTTTCCTCTCCATTGGCTGTATACCTGAAGGTCCATCAAATATTTTATTACATTGTAATGCCTGTTGAAAATTATGTCTATTATTTCCTCCCAGAATCATGTTTTCCCAAATTTTCTCTTAATTTCCAATGTGTCTTCCTTGGCACTCCAGATTTTCAACCTGAAAGAGTTCCAGTGTTGGTCATATCTCATCTCCCCAGTTAGTCATTGGCTTGTTCCATTACCGATTTCTCTAAGGACTTTCTTGGAGCTGGTCTCTGCCCTTCAGCTACCATTTGAGTGCAGCTATTCATTGTTGCTTTACTCCAAGGCTCTTCCGGGATAACACGTCAGTTGCTCTCCCTCTCTTCTCTTGTACCGTGCCCCACAAATGCACTTGGATCCATTTTTGTCATTATGAAAAACTTGAATTAACAACCCAATTTTTATGGTAAGTTCTTGCAACCCAAGTCCCTTCAGAAGCACCAACCCAATCTTCAAAGCTCTGTACTCCAGTTCACAAAATAGAAAGATTGTCTCTGCAGCTGAAGTAATCTGTCATAAAGCCTAGCTTCTCATTCCTGCAAATTCCCCAGTTCAGCATATAAAATGCCAGGTATAAAGTCTTCACAGCAATAATAATTTGCAAAAGAAGAGACTTTAATATTCCTGGGTTACACCTGAGCTTTTCTGCCATATATCTTACATTTGGGGTGGGAGTTGGGCCATGCCTGACAGCGCTTGAGTGGTATACTCCTGGATATCTTTTCAGAAATGACTCCTGGAAAGCTCAGGGGAATCCTACGGGGATCAAGCTGGATCAGCCACTTGCAAGGCAAATGTCCTCCCCTCTGCTATCACTCTAGCCCCATGCACCTCACATTTTAAAGGCTATTTCTCCCTGAGGTCTTTCTTCAGATTTCATCCCAAGGTAATTCCACAAGCAAAATATGATGGTTTATAGAGATAATATGGTGCAGTGAAGGAGGTTTTAGAGCAGGGAGATCATGGGCCAATTTCTGTTCCTCGCTTGTTCTTGAGCAGAGGGTGAGTTAATAAATTTTTGAATTCTTATTTTTTGCATATAAAAATGTCAGTACTCACTACCTTGTCATCTTAGAGGAAATCTAACCTCTAAATGGCAGCCAGTGACCATCTTTCCCTACTCGGACTGAGCCACGTAAGGTCTGGGTACAGTGTTCGTAGTCTTTGCTCACTTTTATTAGGTTTTATCTTCTAGTTGTATGATCCACACAGGACTCTGGTATTATTAGGGCCTCTCCACCATAACTAACACTCCAGCCTCTTCTTCTCCTGGAGACAGCAGCACTGCTCAGTCTCATCTGCTTTCCAGAGCACTTACCCTTTTTCTCCCTGTGAGTACGAAGAGTTGGCAAAGTCTGTGAGGAGAATACTCTGTGTATGGCACCCAGTTCTGTCTGGATTCTTATCTGGGGGCCTTTGATTCATCATGTTCTGGCTGCTTTTGGCATCTCTTTCTTGGATATCTATGCTCCTTATCCTCTTTCAAGATCAACAGATGCCTCAATGCTCAAAGCAGCTTCCGGAATATTGATTCAACTAGTGTTGTTCTCCTTAGGCCATCTCGAATACTAGGTGCCATCACCTTTCCCCCTGGTTTGTCCTTTTACAAGTGCCTTTGGATATGTCAGTTGTTTTCATTGGGCTTGTGATAAAAACAAAGCACATACTGCTTTGTCCTGCCTAGAAATGGAAGTTCTCCTCATTAGCATAGGAAGATGGAGTTTCTAATATCCTGTCTAATATCGCGTTTGATCTTTTTTGGTCATCTCCAAGAGATGAAGGAGTTACAAATCATAGTTATTTCACCCTTTCAAACTAGAAGGCAGAGAATATGTTCTTTTACTTACGTTTGGGAAATAAGGAGAATTTTGAGTATGTATTAGGAAATGGAAACTATCTTCTGGAAATAACTTCCAGGAGGAATTTTAATAAAGAAGTAAAGTGGCTATGATGTAGAGAGGAAATCGGAACATCTGATTTGTATCAGGCTCTTGACTAGGAAGTGTATGTATTTAAAAAATTAATCCGTAGACCCTGTTTTTTAAGTTAAATAGAAGCATTCTATTTCTGATACTTGGAAGCTGTTGTACCAAAATTAAAGTATCTTCCTAATTCTTTGTGTAATTAAGACAAAAATGAAATGATTAAAGAATGCCGGTGCTATGATATTATTTAGTTGTGTTTAAGCTTTATTTTTAAACACTTCCCACAGAGAGACTATAAAGTATACTTTATTGAAATATCATTCACATCCTACCTAAATATTCACACTTCTTGGAAGTATGATTGTAAAATGAAAAACACTAGTCTCTTTAGCTAATGCTGCCTAATCCTAATTTTAGGAATAGCATATTCCTAACCATAAATCCTTATGGTTAGGTGAGAAATTCAAAGTAATATATATCAAATAAAAATTATTTAATTATGTGATAGTTTTAAAGTCTATAGAAGAATGACATATGCTGATAAAATGAAGGAGAATCTTAGGCACAAACACTGTACCCATGAATATAATAAAAGCATTCCACATGCTATGAAATGGGATATAGTATTGCTTATGTGATAACCCCTGTAGTAGAAAATATGGACCTGATGGGCATGTGACTGACATGGTAGCGCTCATGCCTAGTATGTGACACATACCTTGTTCCACCCCGTCACCCATGACACGCCACTCATTCCTAGGTGTAACCTTAGTGTCCTTTCAGCACTGTGAACTATCAGGCTGAGTCTTAGAGTCTCTGCTGCCACTCCCAGTAAAGCATTTGGGGAACAAATCTTCTTATAATGTTACTGCATAACTTTTATGACTTTTTGTTTGTTTGGGGCCACACCCTGATGCACTCAGAGGTTATTCCTGGCTCTACATTTAGAAATCACTCCTGACAGGTTCGGATTCTATATGGGATGCTAGGATGGAACCCAGGTTAGCCACATGCAAAGGCAAAACACCTTCCCTGCTGTGCTAGCTTTCTTACCTTTTATGACTTTTTAAAGTTTCTTCATTTAAACTATTAAAAAATACCAAATACTCTCCTAACCTTAGGATGTACTTTCGTAAAGTTGTGTGTAGAGACTCTGTCTTCCTGAGTGTGGGGATTTCTGTTTCCCTAGTTGCTTTGAGGCTGCTAGGTCCCAGGAGAGATCCAGATTCAGGAAATCTGCTGAGAATGAATGAGTGAATGCTCAAGAGCACAATAGGATGATGCTCTCCAATAGTAGAAAACACCCCTTTCTTCAGGAAAACTTGTTTGATTTCATTTGCACAAGTACTGTTTATGATGTGTGTGTATTCTCTGGTATTCGTTAGCTCAACATATGCTTTCTTCAAGCTACTCAGTGAGACAGTGTTACAAAGTCAGAGGTTCTTTTTTAAAAATTTTAATTAATTACTTTATTTAAACACCATGGTTACAAGGCTGTTCATAATACAGTTTGGTCTCTTTTTGTCATAGCTGCAAAGTTGTTCATGACTGAGTTTTAGTGACTCACAACACCCTTCACTGGTGCACATTTCCTGCCACCAATGTCCCCTGTTTCCCTTCCACCTCTGAGAAAGGCATTACCCCCCCCTCTTTCTATCTCACTCTTACTCACGTTTTTTCACTTTTTGACTGTAGGATTGCAATATTGTTGCTGAAGGGATCATGGCTCTCCATTTTCTTTTAGCATCCATTTCTTATCCAGAGTGATCATTTCCAACTCTTAACCTCATAGTGGTTTATTTCAGAGATTTGTTTGTTTGTTTGTTTGTTTGTTTGTTTTTGGGTTACACCTGATAGTGTTCAGGGGTTCTCCTGGCTCTGTGCTCAGAAATCGCTCCTGGCAGGCTTGGGGGACCATATGGAATACCGGGATTCAAGCCACCGTCCTTCTGCATGCAAGGCAATGCCTTACCCCTGTGCTATCTCTTCGGCCCCATATTTCGGAGACTTGCTTAACAGTAACTTGTTCTTTCAGAATCAGATGGTCAAAGAACTCGAGTCCCGTGTCCTGCAGTTAACTGGGGAAGCCGAGAACAGTAATTTACAGAGACAGAAATTAATTCAAGATAAATTGGAGCTTGAGAGATGTTACCAGATAACCTGTAGCGAATTGCAAGAAGTTAAGGCAAGGTATCGTTTGAAATCAATTATCAGGCATGGCTATAAAATGCTGATATTAACTACAAATGTATTGTCCCAAAGTAATCAACCTGGTACCCTGGATGATTTTTCAACCTAAATGCTGGCATTTGTTTGTTTTTAAGTGTCACTGAGTATCAAAACGTAATGTTTAAAAACAATTGGTAAAAATTTAAGTATTTAAGGAAAGGTGATGCCTTTCAATGGGGGGGGGGTTATCCTAAATATATGGGGGTGTATATCTTATTCTTTTGTTACTTATAGGCGCAACATGCTGCACCAAGAGAAGGATAGTCTTATAAATGATTATGATCAAAACATAAAACGATTGCAAACCAAGTTCGATGCTGACATAGCTCTTCTGAAAAGGGAACATGCTTTTGCTGCATCTAAGGTATTACATATGGGATTGAGTGTACATGTCAAGAAGTTATTTATTTTTCTAATTGGATAGTCATAGATGCCCATATGACTTTCAAAGAGACTCTTGTGCTTTTGTTCTTAAAAGCTCTTTAACTGAAACTCTACAAATTTTTTTTTCTTTTTGGGCCATACTCTGTGATGCTCAGGGATTACTCCTGGCTCTGCACTCAGAAATCACTCTTGGTTTGGGGGACCATATGGGACACCGGGGATCTAACCAAGATCGGTCCTGATCAGCTGCGTGCAAGGCAAATGCCCTACCTTTGTGCTATAGGTCCGGCCCCTGAAACACTACAATTTTTATTGATTTTTAAAATTCCAGATTGTGAACTGTCAAAATTGGAAGACTAAATCCCAAATACAGAAAATCTTGGCTCGGATTGAACCTGAACCACAGTTGTTGTTTTGTTTGTTTTTATTTTAAAAAGGAAGCACTAAATTTTGAGAATGAATATTACATCATTTTTAAACTGATTTTTAGGAGTAGATGATCTACATTCTAATTCATGTAGAATGTGTGCATTATTATTATTACTTTGAAATCTATGCTTTCATTTTCATATATCAGATGCACATTGATTAGCACCCACAGACTTTTTATATCAGGAAATTGGCTCTTTTTTCCAAGAGAATCCTATGGATGTAATTCTAATGTAATCTGCTCTTTGATGTTTCGGAAATTAAGTGTTGCAGTGGGTTTTATTTATTTGTTTAATTTTTTTGGCCACATTTGGCAATGCTCAGGGCTGACTCTGTCTCTCTATTCAGGGATCCCTTCTGGCAGGGTTTGGGATACCATAGAGGGTATCTGGGATTGAACTTGGATTGATTTAATCCAGGCAAGACAAATAGTGTTCTGTGCCTGTACTATTATCTCAGGCCTGGATTTGATTTCAAAATGAAAGTTGAAAATTTTTTCTGTAAACTTATTTTTCAGAAATTATTATTATTATCATTTGGGGGGGGGTTTGGGCCACACCCAGTGACGCTCAGGAGTTACCCCTGGCTATGCGCTCAGAAGTCGCTCCTGGCTTAGAGGGACCATATGGGACACCGGGGGATCGAACCCCGGTCCGTCCTAGGCTAGCGCAGGCAAGGCAGACACCTTACCTCTAGCGCCACCGCGCTGGCCCCTATTTTTCAGAAATTATTTTACATTTGTATATTTTTGATTTTTGGTGGTATCCATGTATAGGAGGAGGGTGGGTTGGGCCACACCCAGCTATGCTAGGACTTACTCCTGACTCTGCATCTGGGAATTCCTCCTGGCAGGACCAGTGGGATGCCTGAGATTGACTCGGGTTGGCCACACATACGCAAGGGCCCTGCCTACTGTACTTATCGTTCCAGCTGACATTTGTATACCTATGTAATCTTAATATGTATAAAACTTAATGTATATTTTTAATTTTAAATAATTTTTAAAAGCCGAAGATGTTTTCATTCACATATATGAACAATTTTAACTGAGTTTCTGGAAAGGAAGTAAAATCAATATTTGGCTTTTAATTTTTTTCTTGTAAAATTTTTATAGGCATCTGGGACAATTGAAGAATTAGAAAAAAACATCTGTCAATTAAAACAGCAGTTACAGGAATCAGAACTTCAAAGGAAGCAGCAACTAAAGGTATGTTCAGTATTTTTACACAGAACAACAATGACTGGTCTTTTTTTATGTACATGTATAAATGAGAGTTGGTGTTACTATTTTGAAATCAATTTCTCATTTTTAATTATTATTTGCTAATTTATGTAATTTCTCTCCACACACACACACACACACTTCTTGTCAAAGACAATTCCTTTGACCTCAAGGTCATATATAGCAAGGACTGGTATATGGTAAAACTCCCAAGCTTATTATTTTTCAATTGGTATAGTTTTGAAAGCGATATTCAAATGCTAAGGTTCAGAATGTTTCTCTTCTGGGGCCCAAGCAATAGTACAACAGGGAGGGCATTTACCTTGCATGCAGCCCACCATTTGACTTCCTTCAATGATGAAGTGCTTTTTCAAAATAGTGGTATATTCAGCTAGCAAGGCTGCCTATACTTTACTTACAGGTTAGGCAATGGGAGTGTACTCTTTCAGTATACTCTTTAAGTATACTCTTGAAAATAAACTCTTGAAATAAACTCAAATGTTTATCTTCAAGTCTGTCAGTTGTCCGATTATTCACTTTATTGACGTTAGTAGCAATTTCAAGTATAATTCAATAAGTATTTTTCATTTACAGGATCAGGAAAATAAGTTTCAGGCAGAGAAAAGTCATTTAAAACGCACCCATGAAAAAAAGGTAATTTGTTTTTTGCGAGGCTTTAAGATATTTTAAGTGGTAAATGGAATAATTAAGAACAAGCAGCTGACTTTTTTAAAAAAATAAAACCATGTATTCTAGCCCTGAAGGAATAGTTTGTTTCTAAGTTTATTTCAACTAGCCACCAGACAAACTTTGCTTCTTTATTTTTCATAACTCTTGTATATCTGGTGGATTTGTGTGTGTGTGTGTGTGTGTGTGTGTGTGTGTGTGTGTGTGGTATGTGTGTTTGTACATGAGTATGTATATAGGGGTTGTTACCCAACCCAGGTCCTCATGCAGATGCAAGACATGTACTTTACCACTGAGCCACATCTACAGCTCCTGTATATTATATTTTAAATGAAAGTATTACTGATTGCTTCTTTTAATACTTTGAAAGTATATTTTCCTCCAGTTTAAAAGCATATACTTCTTACCACAGGCTGTGTTCTTTACACTGACTGTATAGAAAGAGGAGGTACAGTAAATTCACCCCATATACACCTCAATACAGGCCCTTTGTCTGGTCTGTATTGTGAATTGGGGGACAAAAAAAATACTATTTAAACTTTTATAGGTGATTAGATTTGTCTCGAAATTCTCTTTGTAATTTGTAATGCTTTCTGATTTAATATTCTGCTGGATATGTATAGAAATAAAAAGATGGGGGCCGGAGAGATAGCATGGAGGTAAGGCATTTGCCTTTCATGCAGGAGGTCATTGGTTCGAATCCCGGCGCCCCATATGGTCCCCCGTGCCTGCCAGGAGCAATTTCTGAGCCTGGAGCCAGGAATAACCCCTGAGCACTGCCGGGTGTGACTCAAAAACCACAAAAAAAAAAAAAAAAAAAAGAGCATATACACATAAAAAAAGCATATACTATAAGTGAGTTATTTTGTGTTCTTTTTATCACATTATAGTAAGAGCTTTTTCAGACAAAAGATATATAAAATAGTTGCCTACTATGTAAAAAAAGATTAGGAAATAGATTTAGAAATAACAAATAAAATATAGTCCTAGAAATAGTGACTATTATGATATATGCAGTTATTTATGTTATTAGTGAAAACGGGTGTGTTGACTTACTGGAACACCTATGACAATGGAGTGTAGAATTCAATAGGTTTAGGATTACTAAACTTGTTTTGAGATTGTTATTTTCTTGAAAACATAAGGAAAAAAGAACAGTTGAAAAAAGCAAGACTTAACCAAATCGCTTTACTTATACAAATATCATTGTGAAAAAATGGAAAACAAATGAACTCTTCATGTAATTTAAATATGTACAAATTAAATGGATTTTATATAATACAATATTCTTAAAATATTGTGCTGCCACAATTTTACTTTACTCAGCAGATACTCATTAAATGCCATCATTGGGCAAGATCCCATTTGACAGTCTGGGATAGGGAGTGGGCTAGAAGAGGAATTAGACACAGCTCTGCCCTCCGGGAACTTCAGGTCTAAGAAAAGAATGGATAGTCATTTGGAAAGAGAATTTCTACGAACTGTGTGCTCCTTAAAATTAGAATCCATTTGTTTACTAGTCAAGGGTCTGGTTAACTTTTTTTTTTTTTCTGTAGTCTTAATGGAGCTTAAAGAAAGCTCTTTAATCCATTTCATGTCTACCATATGATGTCTGGACAGAAGGGAAACATCGTGCTTTCTTTGACTCAAAGAATGTTTTCAGTTTCTGCTGTTGAGTCATGAAGCATCTTGACTCTTTTGCCAAGGAGAGAAACCAAACATTGGCATGAGTTCTCTCCCCCCGCGGGATGCCTCTCTCTCTCTGTGGGAACTGTCCTTCTGTCCTTCCTTCTGCTTATAGAGATCTTACTCCCCTTCCATTCAGGAACACCTGCCTGGCCCTGCTCTCTTACCCTTTTGGTTGACCTCTTCCTGCCCAGGAGCAGGTTGCATCTTGGGAGACAGAGAGAGAGGAAGGGAGCAGGCCAAAGATGTCCTTCATCATCGAGAGAATATATTTCTGTCCTGCACTTTTTATTTTTTGTTTGTTTTGATTTTTGATTTTTGGGTCACACCCGATGATGCTCAGGGGTTACTCCTGGTTAATAGGTCCTGGCTTGTGGGACCATATGGGATGCTGAGGATCAAACTGAAGTCCATCCTGGGTCTGCTGCTTGCAAGGCAAACAACCTTCCGCTGTGCTATTGCTCTGGCCCCCGTTTCTGTACCTTCTAAAGGAAGGAATGTGAGGATCATGCAGCATTGAGACAGAGCTGGAGACTGTCCTTTTGCACCCACACTCTATTTTCTTAGATAGTTACCCTTGTAGTAAATGAAGGTCTCCAAACCAAAAAAAAACCCCTTCCCTGAAGGACATGCACAAGAAAGAGTCCAGCAAATTACTCTGAAGGCCAGTGAGCCTTTGGATTGCCATCTTTCCCTTTCTGGAATGTCTCATCATTTGCCTGAGCTTTTAAATAATGTGGCTGGTAAAAAGTGTGTTGATTATTATTATTTTGGGTCCTAAATAATACCTGCCTAAAATAATAGCCTTCGTGGAAAGAGTTTCTGATCGAATCGCATGTGTTCTACCATTATTTATCTTGGAAGAAAACTGGGCTCAGCATGTCACTTTGTGTTTTTCAATTAATTCCATAATCTCCCTCTTTTAAATTGACATCTGTTCTTCTTTCCTTATTAAACCTGCTGTGATCTGAGCCCTTGAAGACTCGATGGTGTGTACCCCCCTCCGGGAATATCCTCTCCAACTGCTAGCTAACAGAGCTGGCATAAATCTTCCCAAGGCCTGGACTGTGTAACTGGATCGGGAAATGGGCATGTGTAGGGCTTTTGTTCAGGCCATGGTATTACAGGTGTGCCACAGTATCTAATGTTGGGTCTGAACCTATTTCTGAAAATCTGACCAGGAGAGAGGCCTTCTGAATGCCATGATTTCCTGGTCCCAGTAAGAAAGTAGCTTGAGAGATTGTGCCTGAGTCTCCTAGGGAAGCGGAGCCTCTGATGCTGAGACACATCGCATTGTCTCCAGGCCTTTATTGATCTCCAGTGGTGATCGCCTGCCCTTTCAGATCTTTGAACATCAAACACATAATAGGCAGTAAAACCAAATGTCATTGTTTGATGAAGTGTCCTAAGCTGCTCAGCCAGGAAATGGTCAGGCTAAATGACTTGGCAAGCAAGGAAACACCTGCCTCCTGCAAACAGCCCACCGCAAAACAGCCTCCAGACAGGCAGGCTGGCCCGGGAGCTGGGAAGAAGGGGCTGTTTACCCACAGAAGCATTGGGGACAGATGACCCGCACCTCACCTCTGCCCCGTGCACTTCTGTGAGTCCTCGTATCTGTCCCCTAAATTTCTGTGGGTCCTCACATTTGTCCCCCGCTTTTCTCATGTAACACACACAATATAAAGTTTGAGGGCTTCCAGGACCTTTCAGATAGAACCCATGACTCCAATGTTTTCATTCATAGCTAAGTTTTTCATTTTTAAATTTTTATTATTTTTTTGATTCTGTTTTTCGGGAGGCATACCAGGTGGCACTAAGGGTGGTACTCCTGGCCCTGTGCTCAGAAATTACTCCTGGAAGGTTGGGGGGAACCAGATGGAATCCTGGGGATCGAACCTGGATCAGCCACATGCAAGGGAAATGCCCTTCCCACTGTGCTATTGCTCCGGCTCCCATGGCTAATTTTTTTTTTTAGGTGAAAAAATCACTTGCTATGTCCATCGCATTACATCTGAAATAACAATGGGTAGCATTTTCTATGGCAGTGGCTTGATTTTTGACAGGCTGCCGCGTTCCTTGAGTAAAATTTGGAGAACTGGATTTGTGCCTGGTGAGACTCTAAGCAGCAACCTCACGTGGCTCAGCTTCTCTGGGTTTCCTCATTTGAAGCTGAGGTTCACCATAAAGAGACTTGGGGAGGGGGGAACTGGATCAATAGCATAGCAGTAGGGCATTTGCCTTGCACGGAGGCTGACCCAGGACCTGAGTTTGATCCCCAGCTTTGTCTCATATGGTCCCCAAGCCAGGAGCAATTTCTGAGTGCATCATCAAGTGTGGCCCCAAAACCAAAAAAAAAAAAAAAAAAGACAAGAACTGGGACTGGGGCTGGGGCTGATAGGATCACTGATATTTGAATTCAAGGATTCAGACCTCCCCTTGATGTAGGCTGCAGCGTAATTGCCTTTTCCAGACCTGTACCCCTTTCTCAGCTGCTCACCTTGAGGGATGCAAGAGAGTCAAAGAGACAGAAAATATTCAGCAACTATCCAGCTTATGGCTTTTTAAATGTATTATTTAGAGCCAAATTCTTGAAACTATCTGCCATATATTGGCCTCTTGTTTGAGGGTTCACTTTTGAAACTTAAAAAAAAACTTTATTTATATTAACAATGTGTACTGGAGAAAATATTTTAAAATATATAAACTCAAAGCCTTATACCTTCTCCCCTGCCATAAGGACATTTGAATAAAGAAAAGGTAGGAAATGGCATTCTCCCTTTTACCCACAGACCATTGGCATACAGGCAAAAGCTTTACACATTGTCCCTTCAGTATACAAAACTATTAAGTCCACTTGATTCAGAACAGACACTCTCAGAACAGCACTGACTGACTCTTCCAAAAGGACAGGCACTGTGCCAGGTGCTGCAGGTAAAGAAACAAATGAGGAACAGCTTTCCAGCTGCCCCTAAAAGAAGCCCTCCCTCAGAAATCTGATCCTGACACTTGCCTCATTAACTCAGAGGCAAGACCCAACTCCCTGCCCCCGCACTTCCAGTCTAAGGAGAGCAATGTTCTGAAGTAGTCAGTGGGGTCAAGGGGTTCTTGAGTTCTTGCACCAACCAACCAACCTCGTCAGGAAGTAGCAGCTGAAAGCTTGACAGAGGTTACGAAGCAGCATCGAGTGCTAAAAAGCACTTACAAGGACTCCAGATGCCTGGCAATTTGGAACCACTTTGACCGGAACAGCCAGACCGGCTAACGCAATGCGATGTAAATCGTCT
This sequence comes from Suncus etruscus, assembly GCF_024139225.1. NCBI lineage: Eukaryota > Metazoa > Chordata > Mammalia > Eulipotyphla > Soricidae > Suncus > Suncus etruscus. Next base: position 197,393,580 of record NC_064848.1, read on the forward strand.
CATCTCTGCAGTTACTTTGACTGTTGCTTTGAGCGTGGCTCATCGCGTTTGGTGTCAGAGCCAGGAGAAGCCACTGCAGTGGAGGAAAAGTGGGGAGAAAGCCCCAATCCCATATGGGCCCTTCCAGGGGCTGGATTTGGGTTGCAGTTTTAAGGAGATCAACACCTGGAGCCTATGAGGAGGCAGGGTTGGGTAGGCACTAGATCTACAGGGCCAGTGTCCACTTGAGCAAGAAGAGGAGAATGAGTGAAAGAGTGCATACGAGATAGGGAGAGAATAGGAGATTGAGTAGGAGAAGAAGTAGGTGATTAAGTAGGAGATGGAGAATGAACGGAAGATTGAGTAGGAGAGAGAATGAGTAGGAGATAAAGGCCAGTTTGTTATCTATGGAAAAGTACAGTAGAACAGAAAAGGGCAGGAGCGCCTTACATGGTCAACTCAGGGAAAGGACTGTCTCTTGGAAGAATTTTCCAGAAAGGAAGCACCAGGAAGTCCAGTGGTAGGCTTCCTGAAGATAAGATGACTTTGAAAGAAGGAGGAATCCCAAAAGCAGAGTTGTGGAGGAAGTGAGAGGGGAGGAATTGGGGCCTGGAGAGAGTGTAAGGGTGACAGACACATGCTCAATATGGCTTCATTTCTTGGCACCCCATGGCCTCCTTGAGAATCTTGGTGTGGTCCTGGAGGCCCTGTAAACTAGGCTTTGAGCATATCCATGTCCTTGAATTGCTGATCTTTTGGGCTGAAAAATCTCTGGGCACCATGAGTACTGCTTGGGATCAACCCCTTAAAAGGGAGGTGATGGACAGAGGAAGGTTGCCAGCAACCTAGAAGCATGGCAACAGATTTAGAATTCAGTGAGACATGAAAACTTAGCATAAAAATTTCTAAAGACATGAAAAAAAAATTTCTGTAGGAAGTGTCTGTGAATCCAATCCAGAGATTCACCCATCTCAGATCAAGGACTGGTTAAAATACTTGTCAGTGCCACTAAGTACACGGTCAGGGTAGAGAAGAAAGCAAAGGTTGGACACACTTATTTCTTTGAAAATATTTAGGTTATGGGGATTAGGGGAGGGAACCTGGAAGCATGGATGGAGGGAGGTTGGCATTGGTGGTGCAGACGGTACTTGAACGCTGCATGCTCAAACTCAGTCATGACTAGCTATGTAAATCATGGCGCTTGAACAAAATAAAAATCTTAAAAAGTTAAAAAAAACAAACAAACAGTGTTTGAGTAGCCTCCTTAGTCCAGTAGGCAGCTTGTCAGTCTTATAATCTGAAAGTCCTGAGTTCAACCTCAGAGAGGGGCAGCACAGCTTTTCTCTTTTTTACCACTGAAATCCAGCTACAAACATGTTTGCCATCATGGTGTTTAAACAAAGATGTTACTTAAAAAATAAATAAATAAAAAGTAGTGTTTGGGTTTGGATCACTGATAGGGTTCGGGATCAAACTGGGGATCAAACTCAGGTCAGTCACATACATGACAGCTGCTGTACTGTTACTCCAGGCAGTAGAGTAATACCCCTCTCTCTCTCTAAGCCAACATAACATGCCTGAACTCGGTAGTCTTCTGCACATATTTTTTTTTATCCTGTCTGATGGCCGTGGGATGACATTCTGGGATCTGCAGAGCCCCTGCTATATCTCATGTTCTTTTTGGAAAATAAACTTACTTGATGTTCTTCAGTCACCCTAAGGCTAAAAAAAAAAGTCAGATCAAAACAAAACAGCAAAACCTATGCAAGGCAATTAAAGGAGGAGTGATGAATGTCGGAATTAACGAAGCTAGGGAAGTATTGGTGTTTATTGTGTAGATAATATAGAACACAATGCAAATGTCAGGAGAAGTTTTTGAGAGAAGGGATGTAAAATTTTAAAACTATTCCACAACACTTGGGTCAGCATGGTCAGATTATTTTTTAAAAATAATGGAAAGAGGGGATCGGAGAGATAGCATGGAGGTAGGATGTTCGCCTTGCATGCAGAAGGACGGTGGTTTGAATCCCGGCATCCCATATGGTCCCCTGAGCCTGCCAGGAGTGATTTCTGAGCATAGAGCCAGGAGTAACCCCTGAGTGCGGCTGAGTGTGACCCCCTAAACTCCCCCCCAAAAAAGAAAAATAATGGAAAGAAGTAAACATGTGTTAAGTTGTTAAATCACAGCACCTTATGAGTTTTTTCACTTGCAAATATGAACAAAATAGAGCTTAAAAGTGAAATATTTATGCTGGCATCAGTGAAATTAAAAGCGATCTGTTTATCCATTCATCTTAGCATGGTGGGGGATGTGGGGCAGTGGGAAGGGGTTGGAACAAAAAAGTTTTATAACAAAGTAGCACATACTCAAAACCCAGGTAACATAAAGAAAATTGTATAACTAAGAATATTAAAAGGGGGAAAATGAAAGGAAGACAGAGTAGGGAGAGAGAGAAAGAGAGAGAGACATTGTGGTGGGAAATGTACACTGGTGAAGGGTGTTGGACACTATGTCTGAAATTCAATCATGAACAACTTTGTACCTGTGATAAAAAAGAACAAATGTATTGTGAACAACCTTGTACTCATGGTCTTTAAAAAAAGTACTAAAACCCAAAAAAAAAAAAAAAAAAAAAAAAAAAGAAAAGGGCCCGGAGCGATAGCACAGCGGTGTTTGCCTTGCAAGCAGCCGATCCAGGATCAAAGGTGGTTGGTTCGAATCCCGGTGTCCCATATGGTCCCCCGTGCCTGCCAGGAGCTATTTCTGAGCAGACAGCCAGGAGTAACCCCTGAGCATCGCCGGGTGTGGCCCAAACCCCCCCCCCCAAAAAAAAGTACTAAAAGTCATATTTTAGTGATAGCAATGAATCCAGGGATGTCTTCCATTAAAGAAAATGTGTAATTTGATCAAAATATAAATCAGTATTTGCAAGAGACTTAAAATTAATTGACAGAGGAAGCAAAACTCTGGTAACTTGGTAAAAGATTAATCAGAGCAGCTTTAAATATACTTCTGCTCCGATCTATGTTTTTTTTTTTTTTTTTTTTTTGGTTTTTGGGCCACACCCGGTAACGCTCAGGGGTTACTCCTGGCTATGCGCTCAGAAGTCGCTCCTGGCTTGGGGGACCATATGGGACGCCGGGGGATCGAACCGCGGTCCGTCTCCTAGGCTAGCGCAGGTAAGGCGGGCACCTTACCTCCAGCGCCACCGCCCGGCCCCTCCGATCTATGTTTATCCTCTTCCCAGTGCTCATTTCTCTACCTTCTGCTCCAGGACATTTGCTTTTCTGGGCAAATGGGGAGGAAGGACAGGGGTTAAGATATTTGTTATGTATCATATGGGTGACCCAGCCACTATTGTTTGTTTCTCTGTAAGATATTTTTTTTTTTATTGTTGTATGCAAAACATGTGTTCCAGCCCTTGAAACATCCCTCAGATTGTCTCTGCATTGTTATTCTAGCTAGTGTTGTGATTACACTCATTTCATGTTAAGTAAGGATTTTCCTAATACCAAACTGTGTATGCTTCCCAAGTCTTCTCATGAGGTCATCTCTGAGTTTAATTCTGAGCTTTAATTCTTTGATTTGGTCCCCTCAGAAGGTCAGAGGTCAGTGCTATGGTGTTATTTCTGTTGCCTCATTCATTGTAACTTTTATTGCCTCACTCGTTGTAACTTTATTAGTTCTTGTATTTTGGGGTTTTTTTTGGGGGGGGGTCACACCCGGTAATGCTCAGGAGTTTCTCTTGGCTATGCACTCAGAAATCACTCCTGGCATGGGATGCCGGAGATAGAACCAAGGTCCGGCCTGAGTCAGCCGCGTGCAAGGCATACTCCTTACTACTGTGCTGTCTCTCCAACCCAGTAGTTCTGATGAATTGTTTACCCAATTTAACATGGCTACTATTAGCCAAGCGCTTTGAATTTGAGCCAAGCACTAGGAATTTGAGATAACTGAGATAAGTTACTCATTTTAGTTCTAGTTACTTACTCTCTTTACTCAACCTAACAAAATTTAAACAGACTCTTCTGTATGAATTCAGTCACAAATTTTGCAATGCTCAGCCAGAAAGATAGTAAAGATAGATAGAATCTTGCCCATAACCTAGTCAGACCTGATTGGTTTATTGGCACCTACATATAGTCCCCTGAGCAGTGCCATAAGTGATCCTTGAGCACAGAGCCTTATAAGACTGAGTGTTGCAGGGTGTGGACCAGGCACAGCCCTTCATTAATTGTTTTCTTGGCAGTGCAAAATACTTGTTATTTTCCCCAATAAGAAAAATAACTTATTAAATGTTTTAAATTGATTACATTTTATTTTTGGTTTTTGGGCCACACCTGGCGGTGCTCAGGGGTTCCTCCTGGCTGTCTGCTCAGAAATAGCTCCTGGCAGGCACGGGGGACCATAAGGGACACCGGGTTTCGAACCAACCACCTTTGATCCTGGATCGGCTGCTTGCAAGGCAAAAGCTGCTGTGCCATCTCTCCGGGCCCAAATTGATTACATTTTACTTTTCATTTTACCCATTAAAACCCAGGACTGAGGTGACCCTTTTGTTTGGTGTTGCTGATAATTCAACCTCCCCTTCTCTACATGTTCCTTTTCCCCTGCCCTCACAGTCCACTGTAGCAACTCATAGAAGCTTGTTGACATAGTGTCATGGAAAGCTTCCTTTTCCACTCCATTCAGGGGATCCCATTTATAAGGGAGTAGTCGATTTGATTTAGTTTTACAAAACACTAAGAAAAAATATACAGGAGAAAATTATAAAAGGAAAAAGTCAAAGAATATAAGTAGATCATTGTCCACACAATAGAAACAGTGATTCTATGTTGGGGAAATGTGTGTGTGTGTGTGTGTGTGTGTGTGTGTGTGTGTGATATTTATTTCCTACTTTGGGCTTCATCTAGATTGCCAGCAAGTGAGATTTTTATGAGAAACATGATATCTGTCTCACGTGCTAATTTGCAAGCTCTCCTATCAGCTAGACTCCAAACCTTCATCAGGTGGTATATGGGGCTTTGGGTACCCTTGGGTTTCTCCTTGGCTCTCCAGCTGTATTGGCATTTCTTTCCTTTTATTCACATCCCTAGAGAATCCATGTTGAGTTTGCTTATCTGTGTTTGAATGTCCAGGGCTTTCTCTGAAGATCCACTTCCATTGGGTTCACAGTTCATGCTTTTTCCAACCTTATCCAAGGTACCACCTTGATTGGAGAGATTCTGGTGGGCTAGGCCCTTTCCAGTTCTGTATGTGGTTGGGGGAAAAGATTGTTCCCAACAGAGAGAGACGACTGTTTCATCTTAACTTATATATGTTTAAGAAATGCAGACACATACTTTTCCCCCAGAATGAATGCATCTCTGGAGACTCATTTAGCTAATATGTAAATTTAAGATGCAAAAATGGTTGCTGTCTTCTTAAGTTTCGTACAGAGCAGTTTTGCCATGCAAAGAACTGGTCAATTTAAGCAATTACTAACGTATGGCCAGAAAATTAGCATTGAAAGTCTAGTATTGGAATCCTTCTGTGATTATGGTAAAATGATTATGGTTAACCAAGTTTCTAAAAATATCTAAATCTCATTTAATATTAGACACAGATTTCGCTTTACTGTTTCCTGAACTCTATCTGTCACGGCAGGTTCATGACTTACAGAGTGAACTCAGTCAAGGAAAAGAAGATGCTCAAAAGAAAATTCATAAGTTTGAAGAAGTTTTGAAGTGAGTAAGATGGAAATATCGTTGCTTTTTCCAAGTGCTCTTATTTTAAACTGTGAAGCGAATGAGTTCACCATGAGCCCAAGCAATTAGAACTAAAACATCACATTTTTACAAGGGTCTTGCAGTGTTTTAATTTGAGTTGGTTTTTCATCATGAATCTCTATTTACAGACTTTTATTACTAGCCAGTAAATTTTTTTTTCGAAAAAAGGAAAAATTGGTACAGCTGTTTCTTAGCAAAAGGAATGTAAGAAAATAGAGCTTAGTGGTTTCAGATGCTTAAATCACTTAAATGAAAACAGATTAAAAATAAAACAACCCCCCCCCCCCACACACACAGACACAATTTTGTTCTTAGCACATTCAGAAATCCAAATCAGGGGCCAAAGAGATAGCACAGCAGGTAAGACATTTACTTTGCATATGGCTAACATGGGTTTAATCCCCGGCATCCTATATGATCCCCCGTTCACCACCTGAGTATAGAACCAAGAGTGTCCCTGAGCACTGCTGCCAGGTGTGGGGCTCCCTCTAACCTCTTAAGAAAGAATTACCCCATTGTATTACCTTTCTCTTCCTCAAACAAAACCACATAACTTGAACTTTCTAGTCCCACCTCCCTATTGGAGGGGGCAGTAATGGAGTCACCAAGACCAAACAGTTATAAGACCACTAAGTAATAAACTAGACACAGAAGGGACCACGCATTCTAGCAGCCCCTGGGGGGAGAGTGGAGGATATGGGAGGCAGGATGGGAGTGGTTGTGGGGGAACAATTCGGTGGTGGGAATCCCCCTGATTCAATGTAAATATGTACCTGGAATATTACTGTGAATGATATGTAAGCCACTATAACTAAAATAAAAATTATATTAAAAAAAAGGAAAAATTCCCTTTCTTGATTTTGTTGAGTAATTTGGTTAATCATGTGTCAGTGGCTGTATTTGAAAATGAACAGCTCCACAAGCATTTTTGTGGAGTTTTTGAATTTGAATTTGTCTTTACTGGGCATAAAATGTCACCCAAATGGGGCCCGGCGGTGGCGCTAGAGGTAAGGTGCCTGCCTTGCCTGCGCTAGCCTAGGATGGACCGCAGTTCGATCCCCCGGTGTCCCATATGGTCCCCCAAGCCAGGAGCGACTTCTGAGCGCATAGCCAGGAGTAACCCCTGAGCGTCACCGGGTGTGGCCCAAAAACAAACAAAAAAAATGTCACCCAAATGTCCTTTTAGTCTTCCTGAAATTGTTTTTGTGATTTTTTTTTTCTTGGCATTGCCACTGCTCTTACTGCTGCAACGAGCTTCTTCAGGACTACTGAGTGGCTCCTCCTTGAGGGAGAATTTCCACTTCATTTTCTTGGAAACCTTGTTTCCGGCTTCTTCCAGATCACTAGCCGGTGACCTCTTCCTCTTGGGAAGACTTATATGGTGATCTTCAAGATCATCACTATTAATTTGCTCTTCCTTGGAAAATGGCTTTTTCTTCTTGGGTTTGAAGATAGAGGGTTTTTCATCCATCCCATTCTCTTGAGGCACCTCCCAATATTTTTCTTTTTCTTTTTTTTGGGGGGGGAGGGGCTTTCACTTGGCTCCTCACACTCTTTTTCTGGTTTTTTATTTGTTTGTTTTGTGGACATGTCCAGGATGCTCAGGAATTACTCCTGACTCTGGACTCAAGTATCACTCTTGATGGAACTTAGGATCATATGGAATGCCAGGGATCAATCTGGGTTGGCTGTTTGCAAGGCAATTGCCCTATCCACTCTACTACCTCTCTGGCTCCTCACAGGCATATTTTTAGGAAAGGTTTTGTCCCAATAGAATACTTAATTATAAATCTTCAATCATTGAAGTTTTCTCTTCACCAATTTACTTAGTTAATGGGGCCCTATTTATCACTAAGTTTTATGTTATAGTGTTTTTCTGGACATCTGATTCATTCAATCCATCCATTTTATAGCTCATATTCTGTTGTATATGCATACACATCTTCATTTGTCAGTTGCTACTACATATTTTCAGAAGCACTCACTCAGAAACAGGATATCCAGTTCTATCCTTCTAGAAACTAGGTCTTTATTCTTGTGGGGAAACTTCCAAAAAGCAACTGAGAATTCCAGAGATCCTAAGGGCATCTGGGTATCATGTCTTTGGTCTATTACCTGCATTCTTCCTGTGTTGACATTACTTCAGCCATCTAGTGCTCTTTGAGTACATATTATGAGCATTTGTTGTATTTCTGTCTAAGCTTATGCTGGTAGGCAAAAAGTAGCTGTCACACAGTTACAAAAGCAGAGCCTACACTTCCAGGTGTCAAGCGATGGGAAGACTCTTCTCAGAGGCCCGGATTGACTATAGTCCAGAACATTGCTAATTCACAGTACACAATATTAAGAACTTTGAGAGGAGAAAGGAAAGCAAGATACAAAGAATGTGACTTGCATCAGAGTGACAGTACAATGAGTAGGGCACTTGCTTGACCTGTGGCTGCTCTGAGTTTAGTCCCTGGCACCCCATATGGTCTCTGAAGCCCCTTCAGGAGTGATTCCTGAGCCCCTGGGTGTGGCTCCATATTCAAAAAGAAATGGGATGCAAAAAAGGGAAGCTAACTCAACGGGCAGCTCACTAACTACCCCAAGAATCAGTTAATCCCCCAAACCTGCAAACAGGAATAAGCAACAAGAAGGCAAAACAAGACCAAAAACAAAAGATATCCCCCCCCCAAGCCAAAAAGACTTATGAACCAGGTCAATTTAGTATTATATTGTACCAGGATGATATTAAGATTTCTGTCCCTCATTTTGCTTGCTAATAGAATGTTCAAATAATGTTCTTTCTGTGGCCATCACAGGATATCAGTTTATTTTTATTTACCCAGAACTTTTTGGTGATTTTTCACATCACCAAGTCTGAATTAGGTGAAATCAGGAGAGAATTATAATCTTTATTAAGTGTTCAGTCAAGTAGCTATTTATTATATTTTACCTATATTTAAATTGTTATCAAACTGAAACATTTGTGTCTTCATGGATCTTATACCTCCCTTTCTTTTGATTGAATAATTCTTTTATCCTTGAAATGTTAATTGTCTTCATCTGTTCAATTAGCTATACTTTTGTGTTTTTAGTTATCTACCTTTGGGACTTCTTTATCCTTTTTTATTAATATTTATTTTTGTATTTGTATTTATATCCCTAAAGAAAAAGAATAATATCTTTAACAGTAGATCAGCAAATATTTGTTTAGTACATACAAAGCAGTATCATACTAGGTTTTGTAGTAATTTTAGTAACATTAGGTTTTATAGTAATAACACAAGAGGAAATACTGTTTTCAGTAATTTTATAGTCTAGTGTAGGCATTCGAAGTATTTTGTGCACTAGATATTATTACATTGTTGACAGTAAATGCAATTAGAATTTGGAAATATTTTTCCAGTGGGTTTGTAGAACAGTGGGGCACCTTTTAATATTGGCCAATAAATAATGAAATAATCTTGAAATCTCTACCCTTTTCTCTCTACAACCTAATAACTCCCAAGCCAAGTAACTTTATTTGTTCTTTTTTTTTTATTTGTTTTGGGGCCACCTAGCAGTGCTTGGGGGTTACTCTTGGCTCTGAGCTCATAAGTTACTCCTGGCAGGTTCAGGGGGCCGTATTGGATGCCTGGGATCAAACTTGGGTCAACCATGTGTAAGGTTAACTTACTTACTTACTTACTTACTTACTTACTTACTTACTTACTTACTTACTTACTTACTTACTGTGCTATCACTCTGGCCCTATGTAACATTCTTTGGTGTTATTATTTTTTTAATTTTATTTAAGGCTACAGGGTATTCACACATGCAAGGTAGATGCTCTACCACTGTGCTACAATACTGGTTTTTTAGGCTTTTAATATTGTCTTGACCAAACATCAACAAGATTTCCCCATAGACTACTTGCCCTTCTCATTTTGGCTAACTGCCTGAGTGACCAGAACAATCTTGCACTCGGTGTTGCAGGAGGAATGAGGCCTGACAGTAGCCAAGTAGGCAATTGTATGATCTGAACTTCTTCAAAGCTACAAAAGCAGGAGCTATTTTCTAAGGTGGGAGTGGGAGCAATTACTGTTGCTGTTTTGGAGGGAGGTCTGAGAATTTGTGTTAGATCCCTACGCCCAGAGACAGTTGCAATTTTCTAAAAAAAAAAAAAAAAAAAAAAAAGTTCTGTGATAAAAATTTTTCCTGAGGCCTCTACCATATTTTTCTTCAATATACACAGAAGTGAAGAATGTACCTTTTAGAATGTGGTGGTGTTCATTCACGTAGCCATTTCATTTGCTCAGGTAAGAATTTATTTCTCCCATGCATGTTAAATACATGGGAAGCCATTCCAAAGAAAACAAGGAAGTAGGTACAGGGATTGAGGTCCATAAGAAAGCATGGTGCATGTTATACAGAGGGAAGGGTTTGTTGGTATAAACTATGAGGGTACTGGTTGGATGAATTAGTCTTGGAAAGATTCTGAGAGAAGCTTCCTTGTGTAGGAAGAATAGTGAGAAGATTTCCATGTCCAGAAGTGTGAAACTCCAGTGGCTACTCTTTCCCTCTTTTGGTTTCTCCTTCCCAACCTGCAGGTTCCTCTTGGCTTTGATCTGTGATCAGATGTGCCTTCCTCTCCATGGGCTGACTTTCCTTTCCTGTCCTGACTACCCAGTTCTAGAATCCAGAAATCAGCTTCTCTGGGACAGATGGGGATGCAGTCTTGGGAATCGGGGAGATACGCAGTATGTTTGGGATGTGGATGGAAGCTGGGGGTGGGGGCTTTATTCCCACATAGTGGAAACTGTTGGGTAATTGTCCTGGGAGAAGATGAGGCGGTTGAGATTTATACATTCTTTGGGTCGGAGCCACAGTTGACACTCCCCTGCCCTGATGTCTCTCTTTTAAGAGGGACAGATGGATTCCAGCCCTCGCCTCACCGCTCCCTCCTGAGGGCTGTTTTGCATGTGGCTGTTGTTTCTCAGAAATGTAAACCAGTTTAATAGTGATGTGCTACCACTTTATTAGCCAACGTGCTGCAAAAGTGAGCACAAGTAACATGCTACTACTCTTGATGATATACGTGCCCTCTTTTTTTTGGGGGGTTGGGTTTTGGGTCACACCCGGCAGCGCTCAGGGGTTCCTCCTGGCTCTACACTCAGAAATCGCTCCTGGCAGGCTCCGGGGACCATATGGGATGCCAGGATTCAAACCATTGTCCTTCTGCATGCAAGGCAAATGCTCTACCTCCATGCTATCTCTCAGGCCCCCAAGTACCCATTTCTTATTAGATTATTTTTAAAATTGTAGAAAATAACTTGAATGGCTTCCATTAGTGAACATTATCTGAAATGGGAACTCTTGGAGGTATGAATTGGACATGTGCAATTCTATTTTATTTTTCAAAGTTACTCACAGAATAGGTGAAACTTAAAAAAGTGACTCCAGGGACCAGAGAGATAGCACAGCAGTAGGGTGTTTGCCTTGCTTGTGGCCAACCTGGAGGGACTTGGTTCGATTCTTGACACTCCATATGTTCCCTCAGCCTGCAGAGCCAGGAGTGGCACCTGAGCACCACTAGGTATGGCCCCCAAACTAATCAATAATAAATCAATAAATATAGTTAAAAAAAAAAAGAAGAGTGACTTCAGCCATGTTGCCCCCTGAATGAGGGTAAAATGTCTCACAGGGCGAGGGTCTCTGTATCCTGTCTTCCCAGTGCTCTTCCTTGTCCATTCCTGCTGGAGTCTTCCTTAGGGGTTCAGCTCCATTTCTGGGCAGGTTGATTCAGGTTTGGGTGGAGGTTTGCTGCCAGGGTAGACACAGGCAGTCCCGGTTCATGGGTTTGGGCCCATCCTGGCTCCCTCCCCATTTTCTAACTCTGTACCATCTGACAAACAAAGTTGCATGTTCCTCCTCTCTCAGCTCTTGGCAGTCCTCATTCTCCTCCAGTTACCACGAGCTGGGCATTTTTAAATTCCACAATAAAGGGTATCTTTTTGTATTTGTTTTTTTCTCTGTCTTATTTCCCTTGGCCCAAGTCCACCCCATTGCATCCATGGTCTTCCATATGGCAACATTTCTTTCTCTCTTTTTTGGAAATCAATTAAATTGTGATTGGCTGTAGATTTAATTATAGATTTGTTTGTGCAACTAAAATCTGTGTACATGGTGACTTTAGCATAACATTGAAACGATTAAAAAATAATAAACCGTACTCTGCTAGCTTTGGGGCCTTTTGCTTCTTGTATCAGGGAAGTCTGGAGCCATGCGGAGCAATATGGGCTCCTGAGTGGTACAGTGCTGTTGGCTTCCTGCAAAATTCATGAGAAAATCAAAGACGGACTCAGATCTCCCAGATGTGTTTTGTTTTGTAACTCCAGAAAGTCGCTGCATTCTTTGTTACCATGAGGGGGGTCTTTGATTTTTCACAAAATATTGATAAATGATTTATAAATCTAGCAGACCGTCAACTCCTTCTGAGCATTTTTGTTTGTTTTTTTGGCCACGTTGGGCAGTGCTCAAGCCTTACTCCTGGCTCTGTGCTCATGTATCTATCGCTCCTGGCAGGTCTCAGGGCACCTATGTGGTGCCAGGAATCAACCCCCGCCTCAGCTGGACTCATACAAGGCATGTGCCCAACCCACTATGCTCTGGCTCTGGCCCTGGCTCTTTGGAATTTTTACCCCATTTTGCCAGTCACTGTTTGACTTACAAAACCAGAAACCAATGCTATTCTGTTTTTCCAACTTCAAAACCTGAGTACTGTTTCTGATTTTATTAATGTCCCTATTTTCAACCCTGGCTTACTTTCTTTTGGAAATCTTGCTTGAAATATTGTGATCTACGGACAGGGAATGGTACTTTTATTATCCCAATACCACCCTCACCACCAGGGTACCCACCTCCCTCCAAAGGTCCCAAATGCTCCTCCCGTTCCTACCTAGTGTCTACCTCATTCACCTCTCTTAAGCTAATTATTGTGAACCAGCTCTCCAGTTCTTTTTTCTGTGACCCTTTGTTTCGCCTCTACGTTAGGTCCCACAACAAAGAGATCATTCTGTATCAATCCCTTTCCTTCCAAATGACTTGATATGATGCCTTTTAGCTCCATCCATGTCACAGCAAATGACATGCTTTTTTTTTTTTTTTTTTTTTAGTTTTTGGGTTACACCCGGCGGTGCACAGGGGTTACTCCTGGCTGTCTGCTCAGAAGTAGCTCCTGGCAGGCACGGGGGACCATATGGGACACCGGGATTCAAACCAACCACCTTTGGTCCTGGATTGGCTGCTTGCAAGGCAAACACCGCTGTGCTATCTCTCCGGGCCCAAATGACATGCTTTTGTCTTTTCTTACAGCCCATAGTATGTCCATTGTGTGTGTGTGTATATATATGTAGACATACATATAGATCACAACTTTCTGTTCTCTTCATCCATTATAATGGGGCATTTATTCATAGTATTGGGCATTGTTTTCTTGTATTCCCCCACCCTGAATCTTCCACCAGCCCATTGCATGTGCCTGAGTTACTTTGTTTTATTCAAATCTTCCTTTTTATTTCATAACTGCATTTGTCCTTTTACATTCCACCTCAAAACCTTTCTCAGCTGCCCCACAAATCTCTCCACCTTTTTTTTTTCTTTAATCGTGCTCCTTTAAAGTGTGATTTTTACCTTTTTCCTTTAATTTTATCAGTTCCCATTTCCTGTCTTCGACCCAGTCTATATAGATTTCTTTCCTCCCCTTAACAATTCTACTTCTCAGGTAACAGTGACCTCCTCCTCTGAATTCCACCCACTCACCCTTCTTGGCAATATTTTTGTCTCAGGTGTTTGTGAAGCAGAAATTCTCCTGTGTTTCTCCTCCCCACCTCCTGTCCTCATTTTCACTTCTCTGATCACTCCCCTTAGGTAAATCAGGTTCTACAGGTTAAGCTATAGAAACCATTATTTTATTTATGTATTTATTTATTTATTTTGGTGTTTTGGGCCACAATCAGTGGTGCTCAGGAGTAACTCCTGGCTCTGTGCTCAGAAATTGCTCCTGGCAGGCTCAGGGGACCATATCGGATGCTGGGGATTAAACCCAGGTCTGTCCTGGTACCTGCATGCAAGGCAAATGCCCTACCATTGTGCTATGGCTCCAGCTCCTAGAAACCATCATTTTTATCTCCTCTCCATAGCCACAATTTTTGGGGTTTCTTTTTTTGGGGGGGGGGGCGCACCCGGTAATGCTCAGGGATTACTTCTGGCTATGCGCTCAGAAGTTGCTCCTGGCTTGGGGGACCATATGGGACGCCAGGGATCAAATCACAGTCCGTCCTAGGCTAGAGCTGGCAAGGCAGACACCTTACCTCTAGCGCCACCATGCCGGCCCCTCCATAGCCACAATTTACAAATTCTAGCAGCTATTTCTTTTTTTTTCTAGCAGCTATTTCTATGTTACTTTTAATGTTTGAATTTTTTAATTTGTTTTAATCCCTTTATACAGAATTGTAAGATGTGATATTAGTGATCTCTATCTTGATCTTGTCCTCCTACTCACTATTCTGTCCTTTGCTGCTTGGATGCTTTTTCCTTGTCCTTCCTGGTGGACTTACTCCTTTTGAAGGTCTTTCTTGGCAGTTGATTACAGACTCTTGGGATGTAAATTGGGCTTCATTCAACATAGAAGTCTAGTTTTGAACACAAACTAGTTGGAAGCTTTTGAGTTAGTTATCAAGATTGAAACCCAGGAGCAATCACATGAAGTTCAGGTGCTTACCTTGAAATAGGGATATCTGGCAACTTGAAGCCATATTCCTTTTTTGAAAATAGGTAATAGAGTTGGATGGAGATTGCTTGGATTACGCTTCGAGAGAAGTTCTGGAAGTTTTCAAAGAATTTTCTGTTTGTTTGTTTGTTTGTTTTTGGGCCACACCCAGTGACGCTCAGGGATTACTCCTGGTTCTGCGCCCAGAAATTGCTCCTGGCTTGGGGGACCATATGGGACGCTGGGGGATTGAACTGCGGTCCGTTCTAGGTCATCCACTTGCAAGGCACCACTCCAGCCACATTTTCAAAGAATTATAATCAGTTATAACTGGCCAGGTTTCTTTTTTACATCCTTGTCTTTGGAAACTTTAAATTAATCTTAGAAATCAATTCAGGTTAAAAGGAGATTATCAAAAATATTTTCAAATATCTAAGACTTAAAGATAATGAAATTGTTTCCCCCATGAAAGGCTCTGAAATGTCTCTCACTTGGCATCTAGACTAAAGTAACAGTGCAAAAAGCCACCACACCAAATCAGAAGAAAATAGCAAAGCTGAAGCTAAGAGCTGAAATCTAGGACATTAGAACCTCAACTGCAGAACATCACCACAGCCACTATGAAAAGAAGATTAATAAATGATGCCGATCTCTTTAAAACTGATTAGAAAGTGCAGTAAGAAAACAAAGGAAGACAAATGTAGAAAAACATAAAACTGCCTGCAGAAACTGGTTTGGGCTCCTTTTCCCCATTTTGAATGTGGGGGGGCACACCCAGCAGTTCTCAGGGGTTACTCCTGGTTCTACACTCAGAAATTGCTCCTAGACGACTCGAGAGACCATATGGGATGCTGGGGTTTGAACCTGGGATCGGACCTGGGTCAGCTGCATGCAAAGCAAATGTCCTACCACCGTGCTAATATTTTGGTCCCTCACTCTTCCCATTTTTACTCCAGCCTCGTAGGAAGTTAAATTTGGATCTGGGTTGCTGTTACTGTTGTTTTTCAGTTGAGGTGAAATTCACATGACCCAAAACTCTCTTAGGCATGCATGCGTTTTTAGTGAAGTCACATTGGCTTACAACACTCTATAAATTTCCGTGATAGTTTCCCATTTTAGCACATGTAGTCTACATCATGCTTGCAACCAAAAGACAAGTCTCCACACTCTCTATAATCATTCCCTCCTTCCTTACTGGCTACCTCCATTCTTTTGCCCATTCTATTGGATGATACTGGAATAAAAGCAGACACAAAGATCAGTGGGACTGATGTGAGAGCCCAAATATAATCACACCTCTATGGACAGTTTAACTTATGACCAAAGAGCTAAGACCTTGCAGTGGAGAAAGGAAAGTCACCAATGAATGGTATAGGTGAAATGGAGAACCATGGGCAAAAAAGACTGACAGTCAACAACTCTCTTCCACATTACAGAAATATTGATTCATGGTGGATCAAAGACTCAGATTTAATGCCATAAACTATGTAGAAGAAATCGAGATGATAAAGTGGATGACACTGAAGCCAACAGTTCAGTGCCATTGAGCACATTTCCGGTATTGATGAACGCTGACCTATATATAGTTCCAGAACATTTCATCACCCTGATATAGCTCTAAACTCACGATAGCAAGTTAGTCCCCATTCTCTCCACTCCCATCCATCAATCTCTTTCTGTCTCTGTGGATTTGTGTATTCCAAATATCATAGATATGCAGAAGCCTTCTATAGGCAACCTTGGTGTTTGGTTTCTTTTACTTAACATAATGTTTCCCCTGTTCATTCATGCTCTGCTTCATTCTTCATTCTCATTGCTTCATTCATTGCTTCATTGTATCATTGCTTCATTCTCTTTATATGACTGAATCATAATAATGTATATTTATGTGATAAGTGTTTATCCATTTAGCTATAGTAGACCATTTGAGTTTGCACTTTCTCTCTATAGTGAACAGTTTCACTTGCTATTCAGGGACAAATGATTTTACAGCTCCTCCTTTTCAACTTTTTGGAGTGCAAACCTAGATATGGAATTGGTAGGAGAGCTGTTTCTCTTTGTTTCAGAGTCACCAAGGGCTGCATCTGGCTCAGAGCCAAGGGGTTGCACAACGTTTTGTTCTAATACTATCTGATGCTGAGGATCGAGGATCTAACCAGGTTCAGCTGCATGCAAAGCAAACACCCTACCCACTGTCCTGTCTCTCTGACTCTGGCATCCTTAAGTATTATTACTTAAATCAAACTAAGATGAAAATTAAGTTGTGTATTTTGTTCTTTCTCTAGGAATATTTTAGCTATGTCCTTTGCTAAATTTCATTACCAAACTTGTTCTCTGCTCATTGCTACTCACAGAACTTTGTTGATCTTTCCCTTCCTTTTCCATCCATGGGTACTGATCATAGTTAAGCATAGTGAGTGGAAAACATTACCATGTTTCTTCAGGTTATTCCAGCTGCTGGCTATTGTGAGCATTGTCTCCTTTTGCTGTGACAATTTATTGAGATGGTCTTTCTAAATAGTTAAGTGTATACTTCAAGTAAAAAAAATAGTACTAGTGCTACTGAGTAGGTGCCAATTCTTATATTGGAATATACTATATTACATATCAATATGTATTAAAATAAATGGTTTAAAATAGTATAAGCATAGTTAAGATAAGATAGAAATCACTAGCCAGGTTGAAAGCAGTGAGAGAGAAAGACAGAGAGTGAGAGAGAGAAAATATGCCTGCCTCACCGGCAGGTGAGGGAAGGTGAGTGGGAGGGAAGAGACTATCAGGAAAGGTGAGAGGGGAAACTATTGGCATTGGTGGCAGAAAATGAACACTGGTGAAGGTTGTTGTACATTGTATGACTGTAACTCAATCATGAACAACTTTATCTGTGAAAAAAACTCTGTAGTATGAACAACCTTGTAACCATGGTGTTTAAATAAAAAAAAAACACAATAAAACTCAAAAGAATAAAGAAAGCAGTGCTTCCTTAAATAATTTTATGCTGGATATAAGCCATGTGGTTAAACATAAAGGAAGGAAGCAAAATTAAATACAGACTAAGCAGTTTTAATGGTGCTAACTTCTTTTATGTTGGTTCTTAGCAAACAGACCCTTGGTTTCTTCACAGGTGTCCAGAAATATTTTACCAGTGAAAATTGGTATGCACTAACGTTCATTAATGTTCATTGTGGACCTCTTTCTGATGATATTGTTAAAGTGTATTCTAATGTGTATTACCAATTCATTTTGTCCCCATCTATGGTAAGTATCCAGGAAGTTGGAAGAGTAGTAATTTTTTTATCATAGGTCCTAACTCTTTTTTTAAATATTTTTTCTTTATTTAAACATCTTGATTACAAATATGATTGTGATTAGGTTTCAGTCATGTAAAGAACACCCCCCCTTCACCAGTGCAACATTCCCACCACCAATGTCCCAAATCTCCCTCCATCCAACCCCATCCCTACCTGTACTCTAGACAGGCTTTTCAGTTCCCTCATTCGTTCACATGATTATGGTAGTTGTCAGTATAGTTATTTCTATAACTACACTCACCACTCTTTGTGGTGAGCTTCATGAAGTGAGCTGGAAGTTCCAGCCCTCCTCTCATTGTTTCTGAGGACTGTTGCAAAAATGACTTTTATTTTTCTTAAAACCCATAGATGAGTGAGACTATTCTGTGTGTCTCTCTCTCCCTCTGACTTATTTCACTCAGCATGAAAGATTCCATATACATCCATGTATAGGAAAATTTTATGACTTCATCTCTCCTGATGGCTGCATAATATTCCATTGTATATATGTACCACATTTTCTTTAGCCATTCATCTGTTGAAGGGCATCTTGGTTGTTTCCAGAGCCTGGCTATTGTGAATAGTGCTGCAATAAATATAGGTGTGAGGAAGGGGCTTTTGTATTGTATTCTTGTGTTCTTAGGGTATATCTCTAGGAGTGAAATAGCTGGGTCGAATGGGAGCTCAATTTCCAGATTTTGGAGGAATCTCCATATTGTTTTCCATAGAGGTTGGACTAAAAGGCATCCCCACCAGCAGGGAATAAGAGTTCCTTTCTCTCCACATTCCCACCAGCACTGATTGTTCTCATTCTTTGTGATGTGTGCCAATCTCTGTGGTGTGAGATGGTATCTCATCATTGTTTTGATTTGCATCTCCCTGATGATTAGTGATGAGGAGCATTTTTTCATGTGCCTTTTGGCCATTTGTATTTTTTTTTTATCAAAGTGTTCATTTCTTCTCCCCAATTTTTGATGGGATTAGATGTTTTTTTTCTTGTAAAGTTCTGTCAGTGTATTTTGTCAGTATATTTTGTATATTGTATATTGTCAGTATATTTTGGAGATTAGCCCCTTATCTGATGGGTATTGGGTGAATAGTTTCTCCCACATGGTGGGTGGCCCTTGTATCCTGGGCACTATTTCTTTTGAGGTGCAGAAGTTTCTCAGCTTAATATAGTCCCATCTGTTGATCTCTGCTTTCACTTGTTTGGAAAGTGCAGTTTCCTCCTTGAAGATACCTTTAGTCTCAATGTCATGGAGTGTTTTACCTACGTGTTGTTCTATATACCTTATGGTATCAGGTCTGGTATCAAGGTCTTTCATCCATTTGGATTTTACCTTTGTACATGATGTTAACTGGGGTTTATGTTCGCTTTTTTACAAGTGGCTAACCAGTTCTGCCAGTATCACTTGTTGAAGAGGTTTTTCCCTCCTCCACTTAGGATTTCTTGCTCCTTTGTCAAAAATTAGGTGATTGTATGTCTGGGGAACATTGTCTGAGAACTCAAGCCTACTCCACTGATCTGAGGGACTGTCTTTATTCCAATACCATGCTGTTTTGATAACTATTGCTTTGTAGTACAGTTAAAAGTTGGGGAAAGTAATGCCTCCCATTTTCCTTTTCCCTAGGAGTGCTTTAGCTATTCGAGGGTGTTTATTGTTCCAGATGAACTTCATTAGTGTTTGATCCACTTCTTTGAAGAATGTCATGGGTATCTGTAGAGGAATCGCATTAAATCTGCACAATGCTTTGGGGAGTATTGCCATTTTAATTATATTAATCCTGCCAATCCATGAGCAGGGTATGTGTTTCCATTTCCGTGTGTCCTCTCTTATTTCTTTTTTTTTTTTTTTTTGGGTGGGGGTCACACCCGGCAGTGCTCAGGGGTTACTCCTGGCTGTCTGCTCATAGATAGCTCCTGGCAGGCACGGGGGACCATATGGGACACCGGGATTCGAACCAACCACCTTTGGTCCTGGATTGGCTGCTTGCTAGACAAACACCACTGTGCTATCTCTCCGGGCCCCTCTCTTATTTCTTGAAGCAGGGCTTTATAGTTTTCTTTGTATAGGTCCTTCACGTCTTTAGTCAAGTTGACTCCAAAATATTTGAGTTTGTGTGGCACTAATGTGAATGGGATTGCCTTCTTGACGTCCATCTCTTCCCTATCATTATTGGTGTATAAAAAGGCCACTGATTTCTGTGTGTGAATTTTGTAGCCTGCCACCTTGCTATAAGAGTCTATTGTTTCTAGAAGCTTTTTGGTAGAGTCTTTAGGGTTTTCTAAGTAGACTATCATGTCATCTGCAAAAAGTGAGAGCTTGACTTCTTCCTTTCCTATCTGGATTCCCTTGATATATTTTCTTGCCTGATCGCTATAACAAGCACTTTCAGTACTATGTTGAAGAGGAGTGGTGAAAGCGGACAGCCTTGTCTTGTACTGAAATTTAGAGAAAAGGCTTTTAGTTTTTCTCCATTGAGGATAATATTTGCCATTGGTTTATGGTAGATGACTTCAACTAGATTGAGAAAGGTTCCTTCCATTCCCATCTTGCTGAGAGTTTTGATCCAGAATGGGTGTTGGACCTTATCAAATGCTTTCTCTGCATTTATTGATATAATCATGTGATTTTTATTTTTCTTGTTGTTGATGTTGTGTATGATGTTGATAGATTTACGGATGTTAAACCATCCTTGCATTCCTGGGATGAAACCTACTTGGTTGTGGTGTATGATCTTCTTGATGATGCATTGAATAATGTAGAGTGGAAAGAGCAATGGTACATCAGAAAATATGGAAGGCTGGGAGTTCTGATTAATGGGGACCCCAATTTCTCCCAAGAGCAGAGGTAGAGGATGCACTTTTCCTCCACAGGAAACAGGAATGGTTGAAGTAGAACTGTCATGTATGGTGAATGTTTGAGAGGGAAACTGTCTTTCTAGAATATTTTTCTGCACTTGACTAGATATTGATGGAGGGATAGAAAGTTAACTGGTGGAGGAAAGGACGTCCTGGCCATGAGGAATAAAATATTTCCAGAACAGGGCCCTAGTGACCGTGGATTAATGCTTGAGCAGGAGGTCATGCATGAAGCAAGCAGACCCGTTTCCTAAAAGAAAGATTTTTTTATCAAACTATAATAAAAATATATAAGTGAATATTAAAATATCCATCTTTCAGGAAAACATGCTTCCATAATCATCATGATTGTTTGATATCATGCAGCTTAAAAGGCATTTTAAAATTGGAGACATGGGTTACAATTCTCATCCTGTTCATTTGTTTTATTGCATTATATATAAAGTATACTCATTTAAGGTGTGGGATATACAAATGGCAGGGAACTTTGAAGATGCTCAGTAATTTGAACCATATATCTCCATTCTTAGTGAAATATGAAAATACTCCAAAGGCGGTTTTATGTGAAATAAACTAGGTCTGGAAATAGTCTATATTGAAAGACCTACTGGCCTTTTGATGTCTGATTCTTTGATTTGCCCTTTTCTTTTTAAAGGGGTGCTATGTGATTATAATTAGAAACATTTCAAGTTCCTTACTCGGGAAGTTAATTGTTCCCTAACTTGCTCTATTATAGCTAACTATTCTTTAGTTTTGGAGGGAAAAGTGCCTGAAATGATTATTAGAGACATTCACCTTGTTCAGTAGAAAAAGCTCCTGTTTACCACAAACGTTTGATCATACCCATAATGTGTTGACATTTAATATTTAGTTGTGACTATGATTGGAACATGTCTTAATTATGTATTTTAAAAAGTTCACTTTACTAGTTTTATTTATTTTTTTTATTTTGGGAGTGCTAAGGACTTATTTCTGGTTCTGCCCTCAGGGATCACTCCTCGAAGGGCTCAGGGCAACATATGGGGTGCTGGTGATTGAACCTGGGTCACTTATATTATATACAATGCAAGCACCTTACCCTCCGTGTTGTCTCTCCAGCCCCTCATTTTAGTCCTTGTAAGAAAATAAATAGAATAGTTTCCCTTTAGTGTAGCTGATACCATTAGATTTGAAATTAGAAGTTCTTTATACAGTACTGACAGGCACTACCACAAATTCACTTTATTACTGGGTGGCTAAAAAATAGCTTGAGTTTCTCATTGTAGTGTGATCCTGAGAATAATTATTTCTAGGCTTTGGAAACTACCTGAAAACTCTGCATAAGATTATGTTGTGAAAAATAACATGGTTAGCTGGGCAGTGATAGTGGAAGAGGTACTCTTCTAAACTATTTTGTTCTGGAGCATCTGAAACCATTTTGGACCAAGCAGTGTCAGACAAGCATCCTCCTCTTGGCCAGCTGCTGGGTAAGCTGACCCTTTGCTATGTAGAAACATACCACCACCTGGTTCCAAGCAGTGAAGGCGTGTCTGTCTGTTCTTTCACAGTTTCCCTGTAGATCTGTCTTCCTTGAACCCTCATTTCTTTTCGCAAGGACACGTTATGCAAAAGAGTGTTGAGAGGTCTTTCAGTGATGTAGAGGTTTATGATGCAGTCTTTGCTCTTTGACTCAAGCTTAACCCCTTGATTCAAAACCTACATGACCAGGAACTGATTTATGGTCCAATAAATCATGATCCAGATAGTCAGTTTGAATGTGGACTTGCTTATTTCTCTGTCATCTTCCAGTGTGATTCTATGATTCGTCATTTGAAGGAGCTAAGATACAGGTTTCTGTTTGTGTTTTATTTTAGGATGCATCCTCTCTTTTCCTTATGTATTTTATCCTTTCTTTCACACCCAGCAGTTTGAGAGGTGGCTCTGGGTAGTGAGGGATCATTCTCAAAGCCTTGCATGTGATCCAGCTGATGAGCCCTAGCTCAACTACATGCCTTATGTTTGCATGAGTGGCATGTTAATATAGTCATCCCTAAAAATTACTATCCCACCCCTTTCCTTTTGACCCATCTTCCTACCCACCCTTCCTGATAATTATGTGATTTCAATGGTTTCTGGCTAATCCATTCTTTTTTTTTTTAAGTACAAAATGAGCATATATGTGAATAGCTCATTAATTGCTCTTTTTTTCCCCTTTTTCTGTATTGGTTTATTATCAATGAGCTCATTCTTCCATTTGACATCAGCAATTAGAATACCAATGTGTGGTGAATCATCATTTCTGCAACTACCTATGGACATACAGGGTTAAATCCCTCCATGAATTGTCCCCATTGAATTAATTTCTTTTTCTTTTTGGAGTTTGGGCCACCCTAGAGATGCTCATGGCTCTATGTTCAGGGATCACACCTGAAGGGGGATCAGGGAACCATATGGGGAGCTGGGAAATGAACCCAGCTGGTTAGTCGTGTTTAAGGCCAGCACCCCACCCTCTGTACTGTCTCTCTAGCTCCTGCCTTGAATTTCTCTTAGCTACATGTCATGGCTTGACTCAGCCTCCCAAGTAGACTATGATATAGCAACATAGTTTAAATTTTCTGTGCCTACACTAAGTAGGAGTAAACATGTTCATGTTCACTTTTATAGATGTATTCAGTTATGCTTGCCATAAAATACATGTTATGTACTTACATGTTTTCTTATGTTTTGAGATAAGTGGGTACTTGTGAAGCTGTTAGCCCAAAGGAGATAATTATGTGAACAAAGAATTATCCCGAGCGTCCTCCTGGTCATGTGTCACCATTCCTACTGTTCCTCTGCCTTCTCTATATGCAAAAACCTACTAATCTCTTTTCTGTTACTACATTTTGATTTCTAGATTTTTAACTATCTATAAGCACATACTCTGTCTTTTGGTCTCTCTCTCTCTCTCTGTCTCTCTCTCTGTTTCTCTCTCTCTCTCTCTTTCTCTCTCTCTCTCCACCCCCCCCTTTCCTTTACCACAATCAATTTGAGATTCATATGGAGCTCTTTAGATTTGTACAATGTTACATGTGGTGAGATGCCAGAATTGTTGATCCGTGTATGCATTGGTGAGCATTTGAACTGTTTTCAGTTTGGGAATTTTGCATGTGACATTCCCAGATATTATATGCCTTTTAAGGAACAGACTTTTTTTTTGTTAATTTTTATTTTTGAATTTCATTTCTTTCATGAATTGTCCATTTGGTATTATATTAAATATAATTTTCCCTACTCCGAGGTCACAAAGAATTTCTTATGGCACTTTTATATTTTTTGGTTTTACATTCGGGGCTGTGATGTATTTTTAAAGTCATTTGTAATTCTAAAGTCAAAAGCATGGGTAGATTTCTTTTTCTCTTTATAAAATTGCCGCCTTGTCTTTTTACTATGTATAGCATATATAGACAGAGGCAATCCCTGCTTGTTTCTTCTGATAGTTTTGTTTTGTGTTGTATCTTCTGCTCCTGATCAGTCTGGTTCGAGATTGATCAATGTCACTGATATTCTCTAAGATCTAGCTTCTTGGTTTTGCCAGTTTGTATCTAATATCTCTTGCTTCTATATTATTGATACCTGTTCTAATTTTTATTATTTCCTCTGGCATTTAGTTTGTGCTTCCTATGCTCTTATTTTTAAGCATATAATGGTAGATGCTGATATGATTCATTTGAAATAAAACATTGTCTATATTTTCTAATACCATTGTTTATTTCTTTTTCTTTTTTTATTTTGCTGCTGTTTTTGTTTTTGGGCCACATCTGATAGCGCTCAGGGATTAGTTAATCCTGCTCTGGGGACTATATGGAATACTGGGAATCGAACCACCATCCCTCCTGGATTGGCTTCATGCAAGGCAAATGCCCTACCATTGTGCTATGTCTCTGCCACCATCACAGTTTATTTCTATAAACTTTTCCCCAAGTTGGCTTCAGTAACATCTGCAACTTTACTGTGCTTAATGGCAACAGAACTAGAGAAGTGGTTTTGGTATTACAAAGGGGAGTTACACTCGGGTGAAAGGTTTGATGGGGGGGTGTCACCTGCATGAAACTCCATCATTAACAGCATTGCAAATCATGGTGGCACAAATAAAGAATCATAAGCAACTTCGTAATCCCTCGTTTTATTTTTATTTGACCCCTGTGTTATATACAAGAACATTTTGGCTTCTATTTATATGAGATTTCTCAGAAGTCTTTTTTTTAAAGAGACTTAATTTAATTATACTGTTATTAGGGAATAGAAAGTATATTTATAAGTGAATCATTCTAAATTTATTGAGAACTTCCTTGTTTCAGAATCTGGATAATCCTTTTTTGGTATGTGCTTCATGCACCATTAAAATAATGACTTCTGTGGTTGGTTGGGTTGTTTATGTTTTTTTAACTGAAGTCAAAGAGGTCATGCTGTTTGACAGTATTATCCAAATACTGCTCATGCTTATCTGTCTACCTATACTGCCAATT
Source organism: Suncus etruscus (assembly GCF_024139225.1). Classification (NCBI taxonomy): domain Eukaryota; kingdom Metazoa; phylum Chordata; class Mammalia; order Eulipotyphla; family Soricidae; genus Suncus; species Suncus etruscus. The sequence continues at coordinate 197,418,702 of NC_064848.1, forward strand.
GATAGAAGCTGAATTTTTTCTAGTTTAATTGCATGTATTTCTTCCTTCTTACAGTCCTGTAACTTTTTACTTTTTGCATTTGAAAGATTTCTTTTACTGTAATGATACATTGTCAAATTGCTATGAAAAGGCCTTCCATATAGTTGACAGTATTCTTTCCTCTGAAATCTGCTTGGACAGTCCTGCTAGCCTTCTTTTGTCTAGTGCTGGCCTGGTACATTTAAAAACTAATTTTTTGTTTGTCTTTTTTATTTTAAATTGCATTTCTGGGGTTGGAAAGTTGGTAGAAGTCTTAAGGCACTCTCCTTCCATATGGCTGACCCTGTTTCAAAGTTCTGCGTTAACAAGGCTCCTAAAGCACTGTGAGGAGTGATTCCAGAGCACAGAGCCTGGAGTAGTCCTTGCATTACTGGGCTGAAAATTAGAAAGTGAACGGACACATGTATTTCTTATTGACAGTGAATACTTGACTTTGTCCATCTGTGTGGCAATTGCTCCCTTTTAACTGGGCTACTTAGATGTTTTCCAATTCATTCGACTAAGGATTTAGTTGACTCTGCATCTCAACTCTTCTGTGCTTCTTTGTCTTATCGTTCTGTAATTCTCCTGCATTTCTTTACCATTTTCTTTTGCACCAAATGATAGTATATTTATCTCCATCCTTGATTTGTTGGCTGTACCTCTGTTGTTGTGGTGGTTGCTTTAGTCTGGCATATACATTTTAAGGTTGTCATGCTCCACCCCCCAATGACCCTATATTAGTTGATGTGGAAATTTTACTCATGTCAGGCCCTGCCTCTGCTCTTTATTGGTGCTCCTTCATACATTGCCTTTTATTAAATCACACCACATTGGCTTCATTTTTATTCAAACTTTTTTAAAAAGGAAATATGGGATGGGGCCAGAGCAGTAGCACAGGGGTAGGACCTTTGCCTTGCATGTGGCCAATCCAGGTCAGACCTCCGTTCGATCCCTAGTGTCCCATATAGTCCCTCAAGCCAGGAGTAATCCCTGAGAGTCACCGGATATGGGCCAAAAAGCCAGAAACCCCCCCCCCCCACTAAAAAAAGAAGAATAAGAATAAGAAAAGAAATATGGGATTGGGATGGATGAAAAACCAGAGGTGATCTTCCTATGTAGTTACTGTTTCTACCCTTGGTTTCCCTCCATTTTTCTTTTATTTGTGATCCATATTCATCCATGCTTGGGGTCCACTCCAGGCTCTGTGCTAGGTTGGTATTTGTAGGACCAAGTGGTTCTCTAGTGACCTCAGTCTTCCTTTGTGCAAGGCAAATACTATATTTTTTCCTCCAGTGCTTTAAATATTTTGTTTCACTTTCACAAACTGCCTTTGCCAGCAACCTGCTGCCATTCTTATTTTTGTTTCTCAGGAAGTTATCTTTTGTTCTGGCTACTTAAAATTGTTTTTCTTTGTCACTAGCTTTAAGATGAGTTATTTCTGATGTGCTCCAGTGAAGTTTTGTTCCCTGTGTTTAGATTTCTTAACTTCTTGGGCCTGTAGATTTATATTTTCATTAAATTTAAAAAAGCTATTGGCCATTTTTTTTGCATATTTTTCTGACTCATTACTTATTGGCTTGCTCTCTCTCTTTAGGATTTCAGGTACGCATAAAGAAAGTTTGCTGAAAGTTTTCACCTTTTCATCCTAATTGTTTTCCTGTGCTTTATTCTGGTTAGTTTTTTCATGCTATGTCTTTAAGCTCACCAATATATTGTAGCAATTTTTGGGTGGCTGGGGACACACTCAGTAGGGTTCATGGTGTACTTCTGGCTTTGCACTCAGGTACCATTCCTGGCAGGCTCTTGGAACTATTTGGGGTACCAGGGATTGAAGCTGGGTTGGTCATATTCACCACATTCGGCACCTTATCTGCTACACTCTTTCTCCTGTCCCTCTTCAGCAATTTGTAGTCTGCTTATTATCCTACCATTACATTCTTAATCTCACAGTTATAATTCACAAAAATTTGAAAATTCTTTCAATATAGCTTTATATTATTACATCTATATTTTATCTTCTGTGTTATAAATACACAGGTTTTTTGACTCTTAAATACTCTGATTTTCTTGCAACAATGGCAGATACTCTTTATGAAAGTTTTCTGTTAACTCTAGGTGAATAAATTTCTCTGGTCCTTATTTGCTCATAGAATTGTTTCCATAATGACAGGTTTTGTCACATGGAAAAATGGTAGACTGCTTCTGGGTTGGAAATAAGGGACACTGTCCTAACTATTTCTGTATTTCTACAAATACATCCAAGCTCGAGCTTCTGACTTAAAACAGGTATTAAGTTAAAGCATGATAAACATTTTTTTAGCTTTCAGCTACTATGTTAAAATGATTTAATATATAAAGATTGTTATGTACAGTTAAACAACACTAAGGATCTAGCCTAAACTCAGTTAATTGGCTAGAGTGATTCTTTCTAAATGTAATTCACTGCATTTAAAAAGCACGTATCACGTAATTGACATACTTGATCATAATGCATTTGCTTCCAGATAAGTGGGACAGAATTTATTAAAAAAAGAAAGAAGAAAGAAAAGACAGGAAAAAATTTGCAACAAGCAAATTTGTGAAAATTATTGTATCTCCAAAGGGGTCATGAAGTCTTTGTCAGAAGGTTTCATAAACTTTTGTTGCTAGTTGATCATTCTTCTACTTTACTTGTTTCTAAACATTAGGTGACTTTAGATACACATTGACGTCAAAATTGCTGTGTACCTACAGGATGACAGGATAAAAAGGGGGGGGATTGTATAGTTGCACCATATGTGGCCAAATGGTCCAGGCATGCCAACAAGTACTCTTGCTGATGCTATGGCTTTTAGGGGCCTTTTTGTTCTTCTTGTTGTTGTTTTGGCTGCAGGGATTCCAGGATTAAGAGAAGATGGGGGAGGGTGCCCACAATTACTCAGAAATAAGTTCTGGGGTATCAGCCCTAGCACTGGACACCTGGAATTTTCATCAGATTAGTATTTCTTCAGAGAGCTGTAGAGGAATGGTGAAGCAGGGCCATTGGTAATTGGTGCTTGTGGGTGATAGGTTCAGTAGGCATGGCTTTGGCAAAGTGGGGACTTAGCCCATCCTCTTTTCCCGAGATCAAAAGCTTTCAGCTTTGAGGCCAATATACCCATAATTTTTCACAGTTTAGCTTATATCTTTTACAGGAACAGAGTAGTAGGTCTATGGAGTTGTCCAGGTGCAGACATGGCAACTGCATGTGTGGGCCTCAGCTACAGTGATTTAATTCAGTGTTTGGTGTGGCTTCGGTGTCTTGCTGGTGCTGTTTTTGTCTTCGGTTGCTCCCAGAAGTGCTCTCTCAGGACCTCTATCATGATTTAATTAATAAAATAACAACAACACATTTGTCTAGATTTAAAGAAATAGCAGAATGTAGTGGAGTAACTCACTTTGAAAAATGAGTTGGTTTAATTTCTTGTTCTGCCATTTACAACGTAAACTTGGCAAATCATCACCTCTTCTAAATTTCACCATTTTCTTTTATGCATAGAAGTTGATAGCTTTTTCATTGTTATAAAAATGAAATGAGATAACATGGGGAACACTCTGCCCCATATTGTGCGTGGAAAGCTCCATAAATGTACTTCATCATTTACAAAGAGATTTAGAAATTATGGCTCTACTGCGACTGTTATGGTTTTGTAGTAACATCCTGCACCAAAAGAACTGCTTACTCTGGCTTAAAAACACATTTCATATAATTTGGAAATAATTTATGATAAGCAGAAAAACTCCTCTGTGATGAATACTCCACTTATATTTTGTAAATAAAGGGAACCTTTTGCCGGCTGAAAGTCAGATCTATTTGTGCCTAGTGATGAATTTAAGTGAGAGGTTTTTTTCCTCACTACTTTGAAATCTTGAACTGCCCAGGGACAAGGCATGGATGATGTTTGGGAGGAAATAAATATTTCAGCTTCACATTTCAGCCTTTCTTCTTGACTCCTTTGATCTGACTTTGGTTTACTTCATCTTCTGCCTGAATGACCTCATGCTGCCTCCTCCCTCTCCCTAGCAACAAGATGTGGTCCTGTTGCCTTCTTCAAAATATGGGGCTTTGTCATTTTACCCAGATGGACACGTGTCTCCTTATCATTGACACAATATTGTATGGGCTATGTGTGTTAGCTCCACATTATGATGTATAATTTACATATGGGATTTTTCATCGACTATTTTCTTAAGTAGAGTAGAGGAAGCAATATGAGATGTGGGATTTAACTTGAAATTGGAAGACTATAAAAATTCTTAAAGGGGCTTGTCTTCACTATTCAATCTTTTCAGGTCAAATTTGTTTTATTTTGTTTTGTTTTGGAGCCACACCTGGTGGCGCTCGGGAGTTACTCCTGCCTCTGCACTCAGAAATAGCTCCTGGCAGGCTCAGGGGACCATATGGGATGCCAGAGATTGAACCCAGGTCTGTCCCAGATCGTCTGTGTTGCAAGGCAAACACCCTATCATTGTGCTATCGCTCCAGACCCTGCAGGTTAAATTGGAATATTTTCCTATAAATACCCTGCAGGTTAAATTGGAATATTTTCCTATAAATACCTGAGTTATTTTCCTATTCAAGATATAGTCTATTTTTTATTGGCCTATTGTCTAAGCAGAAGCTAGTTTAACACAATTATTATCTAAGCCTTTATGCTCTTTGTTTCATTAAATTTAGCATTTTTGCTTTATTTTCTACATCACACATATTCTTTTTTTTTTTTTTTGGTTTTTCAGGCCACACCCATTTGATGCTCAGGGATTACTCTTGGCTAAGCGCTCAGAAATTACCCCTGGCTTGGGGGGACCATGTGGGACGCCGGGGGATCGAACCGCGGTCCTCTTTTGGCTAGCGCTTGCAAGGCAGACACCTTACCTCTAGTGCCACCTCGCCGGCCCCCATCACACATATTCTTATACAGACTCTTCCTGGCACCTTCCATTTCTGAATAGAGTAATTTGTGTCACATAGTATTTAATTGAATCCTGTCATTTTTCTGTTTGCCTCTGAACCAGACTATAATCTCACCAAGACAATAATCACTTTAAACTTACCCTAAATTATTAATAGTCTTTGAATGAGCTGGACTGGGAAATGGCTAAAGAGATCCTACCTCAGCTCCTGGCTATGACTACTAAGATGTTACTGAAAATGAAGGCTCGAAGATTGAAACTGGGCTCTCTTTTTTGGAAGCAGGATTCAAATCCAGTTGACATCCAAAGTTTCCTAGCTATCCTTGCTGAAGCCCATCTTTCCTGGTGGTCTTAAAGAAGACTCCTGATCATGTTTATTGCTAACCTACTTCATCCAGTGAGGATTGTGTAAGGCTGGAGTGTGATCTTGGAAGCCTGGTTTTCTGGGTGACTCTAAGCAACTTACCCCATACAGCAAGAGAAAAGTCTCCAGTTGTGTTGTGCTGGCTCCAGCCAGTGCCTTGTGCCTAACTGCATCCTTGCTTGTGGTGGAGGATGTGATGTCGTGTTTGAGCCTGGATCACCTTCTGCCCACACTGTGGGCTGCTTGCTTATTTTCCTTTGCTTTGTTCTACCATTACTGTCATTGTATTTAAAACGTTCTGAGCTCTAAATGGTATCTTAGAAGATTTTGCTGTTTCATTATGGTAGAATGAAATTCCTCTAGTAGGACTGATGTACCTATAAGCACCCACATACCCATCTCTCATTAAGATTATGGAAACTAAGTCTCTCTGATTCTCTATTGTTAAAACTCTTCAAATCTCTGTTACGATGTATATACTTACTCTAGGGAGCCCTGTTTGCCATAAATGTTCTCAAGCAGCTTAGCTGTTTGATATAAGCTAGTGGCTAATATGGAGTAGGTCTTCATCAATGCTTGACCACTTAGTCCACAGAAGGTTGAGGTTCAATAACTTGTTTTGTCAGTTCAAAACACGTTTTTGGGAGGAAGGAAAGCTCATTTTTACTATGGCACTTTGGAATATAGTTTTGTAATTTAGCCTTAGAACCACCTTTAAAACAGTCTTCTAGGTTATTGTGGAAGACTTTTTTGCTGGCTTTTTTGATTTTGGTGATTCTATAGTTATCTTATATGCATCCCACTATGTAACTCAGGAGAAATCTCTATACTCCTTTACCCTAAATGGATTAACATTAGGAAGACCCACACTAAGTGTCAAAATTGTCTTAGCTGGCAATGATAGGAGTAGTGATGAAATGTTTGGTAATACCATCCCTTGTTAGGGTTTAAAAAGTTTTATTGGTCATGAAGCTAGATTTTCCATTATTCTGGGTTACCTGAAGTTATCAACAGTGACTTATTTTTCCTTTCTGCACAGATCTTTTCTATACTGGCTTCTAATCTTACAAACTGACCTTCTGGGAAAAAGGGAAACTCTGTTTATTGTTTTCTTTTCTAACTCTTAATAGACATTGATCTTTAGATGATTTGGTTCAACAATTGTACTGACTTTTTGCACTTACACAGTCTGCTTATTTGGGTGGATGCAATCAGTCAAGGGATATCTTATATTTCGCTTTTACTCAGTATTATGACCTTAATCTATTCATGGTATTTAAAATGGCAGGATTTCCTTCTTTTGTCTGAATATTATGTCATATACACAAGATGCATTTGTGTACATATATCTATGTCTATCTCTATACACACTTGTATATATACTCTGAATAATGGTAGGCAGCTTCGAGAATGCCCCCTAATAACCCTAGGTGGAAAAATGCAACTAATCCACTTGCTATGGAAGAATCTCAAAGTATTAAAAATAGATCTACCATATGATCCAAAAATTCACTTCCAAGAAAAAGAATGTGAAAGATCAGGAACATACCTTAGTGGTAAAATGTATGCTTCACATGTATGAGGTCTTCAGTTTGATGTCCAGCATCATATACAATCCCGCACTATCAAAATTAAAACCCACTAATCTGAAAAGACATCTGAGGTCATTGCAATGTTATTCACAGTGGTCAAGATCAACCAAGGTGCCCAATACAAGTGGGTAAAATTTTGGAATATAGACATTATGGATTACTAAGTACTCATTTATAAAAAAATAAATGTTGTGATCATATATAGGGGATTGGAAAGAGATAAACCAAGTAAAATAATGCAGAAGGTGAAAGAATACTGTATGATCTCCCTCAGAGGTATGATATAAAGAGACAGAATGAGAGAAGGACTAGATAAAGTAGAACCAAAATAATTCGTTAGTATCTGATCATAGAGCTCAAATTCCCAGAGGGGAAAGTGGACAAAGTTGAAAGGGTGGGTAGAGTCCAGTGGATAGTGGTGAGGGATATTAGTGCTTTGGGTAAAGGGCTTGGTGCAATGACGTATATTTAAAGAGATTTGAAACTATAATCCCCAAACATGGATTGTGCTGTAAACCAATGATGCCATTTTTTTTAAAGGAAAAGAGTCGTCTCCCTTACTCCGAATTTTAGAGGAAAAATTCTCTAACTTTGATGACTGAGTATATTATTAGCTATGGGTATGTTGTATATAGCTCCTCTGTGCTTCTTGGAAATCGAATTTTGTCATGCTTCTTCATTATCTATTGATGATTTGTGATTTGGATCTTTTATTCTATTAAAGTAGTTTATTGTATTTACTGATTGGCCTATACTTAGCCCTTGTTCTTGTACCTAAAGCTGAATCCCACTTAATCTCTATGTATAATCCTTTATTGTGCTACTGAGTTTATTGTCTCATGAGGATTTTTTTCATCTATATTCAGAAATATCAGACTGTAGTTTTATAGAGCCACACTTACCTTGGTTATTGGGGGTAATTTTACTTCAAAATTTGGTTTGAACGTATGCTCTACTCTTCAGATATTTGAAAACATTTGAGTAGGATTAGATATAATTATTCTACAGATGTTGGAGTTTTTCTTTGTTGGGTGGTTTCTGATCATTAAGTCTGTCTCCATGCTGTGCAAGCTCTACTATTGAGCAAGGTTTCCTGCTGTATTTTCTAGTAAAAGGGGTCGTCAGCTATATGTATTTTTTAAGAGGACTAGAGTTTATGCTTTGCTATTTGCATAGCATCCACCCTTGTCCAAGGTTCCTCAGAAAAGTGAGCTTCTGGCAATATTTTGCTCTGTAATTTGCTTTAGTAATTGGCTAGGCTCCCACTGGGGAGAGAGAATGGATCATTTGAATTCAGTCAAATGATACTTGGAACTTGGAAGGTGGCTACCATAGTTTGGTAGCTGCCTGCCCAAAACAGATAGTTAAAATTATCTATCTGGTATGGCATGTGACACAGTTGTAAATTGCATGCTCTATATGTGTAAAGCTTTGGGCTTAATTCACTGACATGGCAGCATGCATCTATAAAAAGTATATACTCATGTACATATATAGATAATATATAAATAATATGTTTCTTGAATTAAATATAAAGATATAAATCATTGCTATTCAGGGGGACCATAACTAAATCCAGATTTCTACGATGAATCCTCTATAATGAATCAGAATTATTTGATTCATGAAGAGGAAGGAAACTATGATGCATTTGTTCTCAAGAGAAAGCACCACAGGATGAAGTAGATGCTAGAGTTAACAAGTATAAAAATTAACTTTTTAAACATTTTTTTTGGTTTGGGGGCCACACCCAGTGGGCTTAGGACTTAGTTCTGTCTCCAGGTTTAGTAATCACTCCTGGCAGTGCTTGGAGGCCCATTTGGGATGCTAGAGATTAACCCGATTGGCCTTATGCAAGACAAGTGCCCTATCCACGGTACTTGCTCTCTGACACAACAGACAAAAATTAAAAGTAGCTACTATAATTATATTTTGCACAGTTAAGAAAAATTAAGAGCAATTAATTAGAAAGAGGAAAGTTCAACAGAGTAACAATTTAAAAATATTTGAGTAGTTGAAATTAAAATTAAAAGTGCTCAATATACCAACAGAGTGGACATGTTAGAAGTTTCTTGAAATTAAATCCTCAAAGACAAAGCAATAGAAATTAATTTGAGGGCACACATAAAAAGGTACTGGTAAAAAATGACAGGGTCTTGTGATATAATAACAATGTATAAAATATGTTTCAGCCCTAGTAGAGAGAAGAGATAATAGAGCAGGAAGGTATTTGAATAAATAACAGCCAAAGTGCTTTCAGTTTTCATGAAAGACATAATTACAGTGATTTAGAGAAGCATGGGCAAGCCTAAAGAAAAGCCAGTGGAAACACTGGCAGACCAAGCAGTGCCCACTGGACTCATCTGACTGGCCACTTGGAGTGGTGGATGGGGTCATGGTTTCTTCCATGCAGGGCTTGCACGTCTGTTCCAATTCCTCATAAGGTTTTGAATCCTGGTTGTTTTTTTTTTTTTTACTTTTTGGGGTTCTTTATATATTCATGATAGATTTCTTTAGATACTTGCCTTACAGACCATTTTCTCTCATTTTCTGGATTGTCTTTTTTATCTTTTGGTTTTCTCTAGCAGCAGCCCAATGCCATCTAAGAAGCCTTTGTTTAGCATGTGGTCCCAAGGATTTACTGGGGATTTTGTTGTTGGGGGGTCATAATTGGCTTTCAGAGGTTATTCATGGTTCTACACTAAGGAATCACTCCTCGCAGGTGCCAGAGATTGAACCTGGGTCACAGCTGCAGGCAAGGCAAGTGCTTTACCTGCTGTACCATTGCATCTCTCCAGCCTTCAAGAATTTTCTTTTGTGTTTTCTCCCATTAGATCTTGTTTAGTTTTGCTTTTATATTTAGCTATGAGGCCCATATTTCAGGTAATTTTGAATATGCTATATAGAACACCAGAGGGCTTAATTCTTTCACATGTGAATATCCAGTTATTTTACTAACATTTGTTCTCCAATCTATTCTTTCCCCCATTGAAGTGGCTAGCATTCTTGTTAAAGAATTGATTGGCTGTCCTTGTAAAGTATTTTATTCTAGAATCTTTATCCTCTTTCATTGGTTTACATGCCTGTCTGTGCCCATGCCATCGACACATTGGTGTGATTACTGTCTTTGTGGTAAGTTTTGCAGTTAGGGAATGTGAATCTTCAACTTTGTTGTTTTTCAAGAAAGTTTTTTTTTGTTTTTGGTTTTTGGTTTTTATTTGGATTTTCGTCACACCCGGCAACACTTAGGGGTTACTCCTGGCTCTATGCTCAGAAATCGCCCCTGGCAGGCACAGGGGACCATATGGGATGCTGGGATTCTAACTACCAACCTTTTGCATGAAAGGCAAATGCCTTACCTCCATGCTATTTCTCTGGCCCCCTCAAGATAGTTTTGTTTATTCTGGTTCTCCTATATTTGCTATGAGTTTTAGGATGAGTGCATCAATTTTTTTATTTAAACAACTTTATTACATACATGATTGTGTTTGGGTTTCAGTCATGTAAAGAACACCACCCATCACCAGTGCGACATTCCCATCACCAATGTCCCAAATCTCCCTCCTCCCCACTCAACCCCCGAGTGCATCAATTTTTGTAGAAATAGTAGCTGGAATTTTGACAGAGACTGATTTTGATAGATTATAGTTTTGATAGATCTGCAGGTCCACTTGGGCACTATCTATCCTCTCTGTCCAATATTCTGACCAATACAGGGTCAGCGAGATGGTGTCTTGCATTGTAAGGTGTTTGCCTTGCATGGGGCTGACCCAAGTTGAATCCCCTCATTCTATCCACATTACTAAGTGTGGTCCCTGCTCCCAACAGCAACAAAAATCATAATCTTCCAGTCCTCATTTATAATTTTCTCTGTGTTTTTTTATTCTGAGTATTGAAGTATCAAGTGTTTAGATGCACATGCCCATTGCATTTCTTTCTTTTTAATTTTTTGTTTGTTTGGGGACCACACTTGACAGTGCATGGGGAATAACTCCAGCTCTGTACTTGGGGGTTGCTTAGGGAGCCATTTGGTGCTCCCATTTTATGCCAGGGATTAAACCCTAATTGTCACCTGCCAAGCATCAGTCAGCCCACTGAGCTGTCTCTCTTTGGCCTTGTTTACCCATTTTTAAATCAGCAATTTCACAGAGATGACTATCTTAATAATCAGGTGAAGAAGAGGCTAAAGAAATGTCTTTACTTCTGTTCAGCGAGAGGTATTATTTTTAGTGCCTTTTAAACCAGAAGCCATAGATGAATCTGGATGCTCTTGATGGTCTTGCCGTAAATCAATTTAAGTACCACTAAGCTGCCGTGAACATAGACAGTCCTGCTGCTCAAAAGTCCTGTTTTCAAGCCCAGCTGGACAGGGAATGGAGACTCTTGTAGCTTTTTATTTTTTTTTTTTTACTTGTTTGAAGTGTTTTGTTTTATTTTGTTTCTTCTTGGAGTTTCCAGTAGAGAGGCCAAACTGGCAGCAAATGAAGTATACTGTAATGTGAAGCCATATAAATATTTGTTGGGCCGCTGCCATCATTATTAACAAGAGTCCTGGTAGAGAAATGTGCAAAGAGAAGATTTTCAAATTAAGGTTGGCCTGTATATATAAATGTTAGCTTGTAAATCTCAAGAAATACTAAATTGTGCTCCATTAGTCTCCGGCATTTTATTGCCTTTTAGGATAATCAAGTACTTCAGAATATCCTTTAATCTGAGCTGGCTTGTAGTTGTATAAGAATACAGCTTTTTTTTTTTAAAAAAAAAATCCTTTATATATGCAGAAGAGGGAAAATTTACTGCATTTTCTAAATAAATCAGAGCTGAAAAGCAAGTTTTCTTTCTACCTTTTTATCTTCATGGCAGCCCAGCTTTCAGGCATTTGAGTGATACATTTATTCTCAGCCCCACAACTAATTCCACTAGGGGCGGGGAATCTTCAAAGTCTTTTTTTTTCTCTCTCTCTCTCTCTTTTTTTCACTTCTTACAGGACACATAATTTGGATTCATCATCAAAAGGAATTCTCTTTTTTTCTCTTCTTAGTAAAGAGCATTATTTCTTTTTCCCCCACATCTCAATGTTTTTGCCCTATGACTTTAATGGAAATTCAGATGTGTTCCTCATTAAAATGATTATTGTAATGTCTCTTTATTTAAATAAAGGCATATATTTTATGCCATATTAAGGAATAAGATTCCTAAATAACGAATCTCAGCACATTTGTCATAGACTGTCTAAGAACATCAATTTATGTCTTGTGAAGCTTGCTTTGATACTTAGCTTCAGTACTAAATTGGCTCAGCAGCTAGTATAGGTCACAAACTGGCAGATTATACATATCTCCATGTGTTTATTGTTTAACATGAAATACTGTGTTGGGTTGGGGAGATGGCTCTGAGGAGTGGACCCTAAATTCAATCCCCAGCATTGTCAGGGAGGCTGGTTACTCCTGGCACTATAGAGCTTGCATAGCACTTGCTCTGAACTAAGCTCTGAACCAAGCTCCTCTGAGCAGGTCCCCTCCAAAAAGGAGAATATTTGGAGCAGGAGTGATAGTACAGTGGGTAGTGTGTTTGCCTTTCACACAGCAGACCTGGGTTCGATTCCTAGCACCCCGTATGGTTCCTCAAGCCCATCAGGAGTGATTCTTGAGTACAGAGCCTTGAGCATTGCTGAATGTGGTCCCAAAACAAAAAAATTAAAAAAAAAGAGAACTATTTAAAAATACTATATATATTTTGTAAAGCAGGTAGTTATAAAAAAGCCATTAAGAGCACCATGCCTAATTGCATAGGTTTTATTTTTATATTTTAACATGGCAGCACATATACTAACATGGTTTTAAGATCTATCTGAGTATGGCTAAAGTTTGTGACTTTTTTGTAGTTATAAGCGTCAGCAACATTTCTTTTGACTAATTAATAGTACTTAATTATAGGATGCATGCATTTTAAAGTTTTCAGATATTTTCCATTTCTTTTCTCCTTAGAGACAAACTGACTAAGCAAAATGAATAAATCTTTCAAAAATTATAATCCTAATGGTAAAATAGCCTCACCAAGTGCCTTTAGGGTCTTCAACCCCCAATTAAAGAGGCACAAGCTGAGCTTGTGCTGCCCTGTCCCTGCTGTTTCTATACAGCACAGAAGTAGCTCTTGCCTCCGCCTGCTCCTTCCCCAGTAACATCCCAGAAATGTTTCAGAGCCTTATCACAGACTCCCCTTAACAGAGGGCTACCCACCACCCAATGACTCCACCAGTTGGCAGGACCATCACACTAGACTAACTATCCACCAAACCATGGTGTACAATGTCTATCACTTCTGGGCCTGAGAGATAGGAAAGTGATTAAAGCATTTGCCATGAGGTGCCATGACCCTAGGTTTAATCACTGCTTATGGTCTCTGAGCCCTGACAGGAGTGATCTCTGAGCACAGTGCCAAGAGTAATCCCTGATGAGCACTGCTGGCTGTGGCCCACACATTTAAAAAATTATCCTATTTGCCAATCTGTGTCTGACTTTTTACATTTGTGCACTATGATGTACAAAACTGTTAATGAAAGGATTTCATGCATAGAGTTACAAAACACACTTTACCAGTGACTCCCCAGCTCAACCCAATCCCCTTCCCATGACCCTTATTATGTCTTTATCACTTTAATGTCCAAATAATGAAAATGTAAACAAAAAACCTATATTAGGGAAGCTTGGCATGTACTTTAAAGCTTCCTGCTTTGTAAGGCAGAATAATAGGAGAAGGGTGAAAATATTCCCAATGAAATGAAAGTTCCCTGTAGCTTCAAGGTGTCAGTCTTGAGTGTAGGTTGCCATTGGAATCAGTCATCAGTATTCACCATTGTATACCAGCTAGTGTTAACACAAAACAAGTGACAAAAGGCATCACTAAGGTTATAAAAGCTTAGTATTTGTCCACCCTTTAACATGATAGATAGCACTCTATTTTAGCAAAATGCAAGAAAAGTGGACAAAAGGCATTCAGGTACCTACTCAACAATCATTTGATGTATACAAGTTAAAGCATGTAACTTCTGGTTATATCCAGCATTTTTCTGCATGTCTCTTGAAAGAGTTTCTCCAACTAGGGCTGGGGCTAGACACATTCAATCCTCAGAAGATGGCACCCAGCAGCAGAAGTCAACATAAGGGTGGACTCTAGGGGCAGATGGTAGGCCTGAAATCCTGGCTTGACCTCATAAGTCCTTATGTAGCCTTACAAAGAGTCACTGAGTCACAGATTCCTATTCTGTAAAACACGAAGCAAAAATATTTTTGGAAAAGTTTATTGTTAGAATAAATGAGAGGTGTGTGTAGATGCATTTATTTTACAGTGCTCAGTACCAATCCCAGCTGGTCTCAAACTTAACATGGCCTCCTGCCCCCTTTAAAAAAAAGGGGTAAACAAGGCCAGAGAGAGACAGCTCAGTGGGCTGACTGATGCTTGGAGGGGACAATTAGGGTTTGATCCCTGGCATCAAATGGGAGCACCAAATGGCTCCCTAAGCAACCCCCAAGTACAGAACTGGAGCTATTCCCCATGCACTGTCAAGTGTGATCCCCAAACAAACAAAAAATTAAAAAGAAAGAAATTGGCCTGCTTTGAGCATGCAGAGGTCCCCTCAGTTGCACTTACAACTACTATCATTCCCCCACCCCACATCTCCAGTGCCAGAATTGAGTAATCATTACTATCATATGTTTATAAACTAACACTTTTTTAAGACATACAGATATTTCTCTGTGTATGGGGGATGCACTATCCTTTGACTCACTTTAGTTTGAGATATGATGAAACAAAATAATCATAAATTACTCTAGGCAAGTCTCTGAGAGGCCAGTAGGGCAATCATGCCATCATATTCTGTTGCTTCTCTTATCTGATTGGTCATCTGATGTGGGGAATACAGACTAGAAACATTTCTCTTGGCCCAGTTAATTTTTTAGAAAATATAAAAATATTTTTACAAAATAATAGTAAATGATATATCATATATTTGGTACATATTAGCTTTATTATTAATCAGTTTCTATCCAGCACAATTATCAGTATGCACTGCTGGTCACTGCTTTTTAATTGTAAGAAGTTTTCATCACCATGAAAAGAAACCCCATCTCTATTAGCAGTTACCCTCTTTCTCCTGTCCCCCTCCCCAGCTCCCAACTAACCACATTGAACTCTTCTGGATATTTCATATAATAGAACCATATTACCTGTGTCCTTTAGTATTTAAGTCCTTTCACTTAGCATAAGGTTTTCAAGGTTCATTTGTGCTGTAGCATGTCTCAGAACTTCATTCCTTTGTCAGGCTGATTTATAGTCACGATATGGCTGTGGCCCATGGCAAAGACCCATTCCTCACACAACAGGGGCCTCTGGTGATAAATAATTTTGTTTGTTGGGAAAAAAATCCTTGAAATTAGTCATACCCTCACCTGGATGCATACATTTTCCCCCTTTTCCTTGAGAAACAAATGTTTGTTGCCCAGTTTGGAGAGATCTTGTATTGAGGGGGAGGGTAGAATTTGGATCTTAAAAGCCAAAAGCTGAGTTTTATTTTAGAGCGTATCATTATTTTTGTTGTTGTTGTTGTTTGGGCCACACCCAGTGATGCTCAGGGGTTACTCCTGGCTTGGGGGACATATGGGAGGCTGGGGATCAAACTGAGGACCGTCCTAGGCTAGCATTGGCAAGGCAGATGCCTTACCGCTTGCATCACTGCTCCGGCCCATAAAACGTATTATTTAATTTAAATGTTTTGGTCTCTAAAAAATAATTGATCTTGGCCCTGCACTGTCCTAGGGAGAAAGAGGAACAGCTGATGCGCGTGACAGACACCCAGCGGTCACAAGCCCAGCAGGCGGATGCGGCCCTGGAAGAGTTTAAAAGGCAAGTGGAGCTGAACTCGGAGAAAATCTACGCCCAGATGAAGGAGCAGGTGAGGAGTCCCTACGTCCCCTCTTCTCTCCATCCCCCATTTTTGGCAGTGTGTGGTTTTATTTAGTTCTAGCTACCTTACTCCGAGAGATTGGGGTATCTGTTACCACCCACGCTGCTCCTCCCCTCCTCAGTCTCCCTTTGCCACCAACAATTTGCCCCCTTGGCCTTTCTGCCTTTCTCCTGTGCTTCCGGTACCATAAATTGTCCATTCCCAGCTTCACTTCCTTTGACTTGGTCTGCCCCTTGCTTTGTCTTCTGGATCCCACATATAAGTTAGCCAGTTTTTCATGGTCTCCTTTGGTTTTATCTAAACCACCCAGTTTTCTCCATGTTGCACATAAGTGCAAGATTCCACCTTCTTCGAGAGCAGAGTGGCTGTGTTGCCTATGTCAGCTGCCTCTCATGTATTTGCTCATCTATCTCCATATATTTGAAGCTTCCATCTCTTGCCTGTGGTCAGTGGCACTGCAGTGGTCCTAGGTGCACAGATACTTACGGTCATATTTTTGTTTGCTCCAGAGAGATACTCAGGTAAGCCATCATCCTTCTGGAAGTCATCCTCTGAGCTGGAAGCTACCCACTGATCTTCATCATATTTTTGCTTTGTTTGTTTTTCAATCTTCTCCCCTTTCCTCCTTTGTTGTAGTACTGAGTGAGGTTTGCCGGTTGTGATGCTCCCACCGCTCGCTCGCTGTAGTTCTCGTCCAGGGCAGCATATCAGGCCTTGGTGCTGGTCTTGGTGCTCACCAAGGCTATGCTCCTTTCAGTACAGTGCTGGCACTTGGACTTGCTAAGGGTCACACATTAGTCGTGTTACTTGCGGCAGGTAGCTGCTCTACTCACACAGCCCTTGCCATGGCTCTTAGTCCCTGGCTCACATCAATTAGGGGTACCCACTAGGGGATTGACAGAAGTTGCTAGCAGCTTCAGGGACCCCACTTAGCATAGCTGCTAGGATTTCACCTGGCACATGTGGACGTTCTGGGGATTGAACTTTGTGTTGCAGCCCAGGCACCCAAGGTGAATGAGTGACTCCCATGGCCCTTACCCTCTGGTCTTAAATGTGGCAGAAGCATTTAACTTTCAGAGACTTTTCTCGCAAGTGGCTGTGCCCTGGTTCAAGGATTCAAAGAGAGAAAGGGTTTTTAGCCCCGGCAGAGTGGGCTCACTGGCCCCAGAGCTACTAGAAGAAATGGTGCTGACAGTTAAGACTACAGCGTGCTCAAGAGGGTTCAGCCCAAGGCTTGCCTCGTGTCCCACCAAACACTGACAGGAAAGGGGTTTAAGAGTATCCCCATCCCAAACTCCCCACTCCACTCTTGTCTCCTCTTTATTTGAGGTGGGGACAATCCATGGCATCCTGTTGACAGAGTGCAGAAAGGTCTCCTGGCTTCATCTTCAACTCGATGCCTGAATTGTAGTTTAAGGTCCCATGTCCAGAAGCAGCAGTGGCAGGAAAGCCTCACTCGGGGGATGTGGCTCAGCCCCCAGGACAAATCTCAACACTACCGTCTACAGAGCAAGGGCCCGAAGGAAGCAGTGCTCTGAGCCTGTCCTGAGGGAGTGTATCAGGGAATTCTTTCCAAGTGGCCAATCAGGAGGAATGAGCCTGTTTCCAGTTCTTGAAGTGTCCAGTGATGTTTTTTTAGTTTTGAGATAAAATGGTGAACCTTATGAAATAACAAAGGCAATTTTATAGCCACCGAGGCACCTGTCATGACAAATTATTATTGATACTGTTTGTACCAACTAAAACATCACTGAATAAAATCACTTTGGACGAGGTTTGATTTGGCTTTATTTGGCTTTATTTCTCTTTCCCATCACTTAGAAATCCACTATAATTAATTTTGTTCTGCTTCATATACTTTCATGTGCCTGTAAATATCCATGTATTTTATATGTGTGGGTTTTTTTTAATGCTTTTTTGGCCTAAAATCTAGATAGGTATACAGATTTTTATCCATCAAATTTGCTCTTATGTTTATATTTATTTTATCCTTGTTAATTAGTTCTAGTTCTAACACTGAGTTATTTTATTCTATATAACAAGCCACATCTTAGCAACTCTCCTATCCAGGAGGCTTTCATCCCATTCCCCTAAAGTTGCTATGATCATGAAGAATGCAACAGTACTTGTGTGCGACTTTATTTTTCTAAAGTTGATTTCTTTAAGCATCCACAAGTATGCACTCCAGTGTCACTAATGGGTCCTGGGTTTGTAATTTTTTGAGGACTATGTGTTCTTATTTTCTGGCTTCAGATTTCTACTTCTATTGACCTGCTTTGGGGTCCTGCAAGTTGGATCTGAGATTCCTTCTCTTTGCTCCACTCTGCCTGGGGCAAAAGAGAGATTTTATCCAGGAGTCTGTGCTATAAAGTGGAGCCTCAGTGCCAGATCTGCTATGTGGACGTGTATCTCTCTCCTGTTCTCTATTTGGATCATAATCTGAGCCCTGGAGTATGTATCCGTCTGGTAAACAATTGAGCAGCCTAAGAAACTGCGACTTGCTTAGTATTTAGAGGCACATAGAAAACTATTGAGAGAAAGTTAAAGAATCCTGTTATGGAGCCTAACAATAGGGCATTTTATAAAAGTGCTGTGCTGTGTCCATAGTCTTACAAGTTTTTGAGAAAAGTGGAGAATATGACAGACACCTTTGGCTCAGTAAATGCACCTCTTGTGATGTACAGCATTATATTAATATCATGGAAGTCACATGGAAATAGGGAGAAAAATAAGCAAACAATATGGGACTTGTGACAACATTCTATCTGACAAGAAAGCACTTGTATCCTCTCAGAATAAAAGCATACTTCTGAGAATTATCTGACATCAGAAAAAATTCAGGGGGCTGGACTGGTAGTACAGTGGTAGGGCATTTGCCTTGCACACAGCTGACCCCGCACAGACTGGTGTTCGATTCCTGGCATCCCAAATGGTCTCCTGAGCCAGAAGCGATTTCTGAGTTCAGAGCCAGGATTAACCCTGACTACTGCTAGGTGTGGTCCCCAAAAAACAAACAGGAGACCTGGTCTTTGTAGGAGTTTTAGATAAAGTCAAAGCAATGCAGTGAAACCTGGTCCATTCTTGGAAAGGATTGAATAGAAATAGAGTGACAATCCTGTAAATATCTACATAGGATGAAACCCACAAAGAATTCAAATGATCTCAGTGTCATGTTTGAGTATTAGGGAGAAAGGTTTGGATTCAATTTTATACACAGTAGTCAGAATCTGGAAGCAACTCAGCTGTTCAACAACTGATGAGTAGCTAAAGAAACTGTGGTACATCTACACAATGGAATACTATGCAGCTGTTAGGAAAAATGAAGTTATGAAATGTGCCTATATATGGATGGACATGGAGACGATTATGCTGTTTTCATTCAGAGGGAGAGAAATAAACATAGAATAATCTCGCTCATCTGTGGGATATAAGGAAAATAAAAGACAGTATAGGGGTGATATCTAGAGACAATGGAGATAAGGACTAGGAGGACCATTGCAGTCCATTGTAGGAAGCTTACCACAGAGAACAGAGAGTGCAGTTAGAGTAGAGAAGGGTGTACTGTGAAAGGGACATTCATGGCACCCCTTCATTTGCATAGTACAAACCACAATGTCCAAAAAGAAAAGAGTGAGAGATAACTAAAATGCCTTCCCCCTGGGGCCGGAGAGATAACATGGAGGTAAGGCATTTGCCTTTCATGCAGAAGGACGGTGGTTCAAATTCCGGTATCGCATATGGTCCCCTATGCCTTCCAGGGCTGATTTCTGAGCATTGAGCCAGGAGTAACCCCTGAGTATTGCCAGGTGTGACCCAAACCCCCCAAAAAATGCCTTCCCCAGAGGCAGGTGGGAGAGGATGGGTAGGAGGGAAGAGGGTATCAGGGAGGGTGGAAGGGAAACTGTTGACATTGGTGGTCGGAAATGAACACTGGTAAGGTTGTTATACGTTGTATGACTAACTCAATCATAAACAACGTTATTTGGGGCCACATCCAGCAATGCTCAGGGCTTACTACTAGTGTTTGAGAGAACATCTAGGATGCCAGTGATGGAACCCAGATTGGCCCCGTGCCAGACAAACATCCTATCCAATGCATTATCTCTCTGACCCCCACATAGTACTTAAATGTTAAATGAACACCTGAAACAATCCAGAGATGAAACAAAAGGCCTCCCATACATGAAAAAGCCATCACATGAAATATAATAATTTTCAGGGGATCCATAATGTAAAAAATATCTTTCAGGGGGACCCAGACCCATCAGACATATTAAAGAGGAATAAAGGGCATTGGAATTCAAGAAATTAGAAACAAATTTAACTATTGAAAAGCCAGTTATAAGGTAGAATGTAAATGCTTCTTGATTGTTGAAAGAGAATATAGAGAAGTAGGGAAATCAATTTAATAACAACGTAAATATAAATTCATAGATTTAAAATTATATAGATGATGGAAGTTGTAATAGATTAATAGTATAGATTAATAGTGTCATTAACTGGGTAGCACTTTTGAAGACCTAAGACTGGGTTGGTGGGAGGAGCAGATAATGCTGTCAGCAATAGACAAGCTTCTTAAAATGAGGGAAAAGGTGGTTAGATCCTTTTGAAATATGCAAACATATGTGCTAATAAAGTTACCGAACTATCACACTTTTATAAAGATCTCGAGAGGATAAAGCACAACTCTAGATATTGCTAAAGAAACCAAAGCAAAAATGAACAAAATGCTCCAAATCAAGGAATATTTTAAGAGTAATAAATATTAATAGGTAAAATTTTTCTAGTAAAAAATGAATTGATTAACTGTTAAATCTATGTATATACCATAAAAGATAGAACAATTCCTCAGCTTCCTGGACTGGAGATAGAATAACAGGTAACCCCCAAAACCAAAATAAAGCAAGGGCAGAGAGATATCACAGCAATAGGACATTTGCCGTGCAGGCAGCTGATCCAGGATGGACGGTGGTTTGAATCCCGGCATTCCATATGGTCCCCTGTGCCTGCCAGGAGTGATTTCTGAGCACAGAGCCAGGAGTAAACCTGAGCACCATCGGGTGTGACCCTAAAATAACAACAGCAACAACAATAAAAAAATAGCAGGTATAGTATCTATCTCCACACCCCATATGATCCCAAAGCCTGCCAATAGTGATCCCTGATGTCAGAATCAGGAGTAATCCCTGAACACCTCTGGGTGTGTCCCAAAATTGCAGACCAAAAATATCAATAAAATTACCTCAGTTTCTTTTAAAGGATGATAAAAAATATTCTGTAAGAAAGAAAGTAAAGATATACAACTACCATGATCATCAATATGAGTTAATAAACTGGAGAAAGCATTTGTTTTTTCATGCTAAAAGCAGTCGTGTATAATCACATATAGAAGGTATTGGGAATACATAAGCATTGACCTTAAATAGTCATCAGGTTTTTCAGTGTTTTTCTACATTTTTGACTGAACAGGGAAACAAAACCAAACAGGTCTAAGTAGCTATTTATGAAATAGCTATGTTTTTTTTTTCACTCTTTAAGTAGACATTAAATGCCTACTCTCATGGAACAGTAATAAAACTCAGTAGGCTATAAAGAAACACACTATATATCTAAAATTGCACATGAACGAGAGATTTTTTTTAACCACAGTGCATCAAAACAAAATTTCAATGAACAGGATTACATTGAACTTTACATTGAACTTTTGCTGTTTGAAGGAGACCATTAAAAAGAAGTAAGAAAAAAAAATAATTAAAAAAGGCAGTGAGGTCAAGTATGGTGATAGTGTCAATGAGTGAGAGAAGTAGAATGTCTGTCTCGAATACAGGGTGGGAAGAAGGAGGGAGATTGAGAGCATTGGTGATGGGAATGTTGCACTGGTGAAGAGGGGTGTTCTTTATATGACTAAAACCCAACTACAGTCATGTCTCTAATCATGGCGCTTAAATAAAGGTATTATTAAAAATAAAATAAAATAAAATAAAATAAAAAGACAATGAGGAAATTCAGAGACTGGGAGAAAAGTGTTGCAAGTATTTCTATGAATTTATATGTAAACTGTAATTCATTTTGTGGTTCTGGGGACTTAAACTCAGGGCCTTGTACACATGCAGCATGTGCTCTACTGCTGAGTCATATCCAGATCCCCAACGAAAACCTTAAAACTAAATAAGAAGACAGAGAACCCAGGCATAAATAGGTGCCTTTCAGAAGAGAGACAAATAAACCAAAAACCAAAAAAAAACAAAACAAACATAAAAAACCCACAAATGGAAAGATGACAGTTTATTAGAGAAGTACAAATGAAAATCCCTCTCCATTTATTAGAATGGTCAGAATGATGACCCTGGGTGATAATGCCAAATGTTTGGTGACAATGCACTCAAGTAGAGCTCTTGTGCAATGTTGATGAAAAAAAAAGGTCAGTTTATTAAAAAGTTACAAAGGCCAGTGGTCAGCTTTTTCATCTCAATCCATTGGACAGTCAATTAGTTGAGATCTAGCCCAGAGTCTCATACATAATGTGAACCCTTCATTCTGCTGCTGAGCTCCAGCTCCAGCCCTGCTCCTCTACACATTCTATCAGGATAAATAAAGACATGGCCAAAGACCTCAAGACACATTTAACAACACTGTTGTGCCCAACAGTCAACATTTGGACAACCCAGGTAACTGCCAACAAAATGATGCACAGAGATGGCAAAGCAAAATTCCTCCACCGAAGTCCCCCCCCAAAGTCCACAAACCTTGTTCCAGGAAAAGTCTTACTAACAGCCCAGTTTGCCCAAGAGACATATGTATGTGTCTGAAGATGCATGATTGCATAGCAGGACATGGAATGGAGGGATTGGGGTTGGAGGGTTGTGAAGAAATCCTTGAGAATGACACACAGCAGACCTGTCAGACTTCGAGTGATAAGTCTATAGAAATAACCTCCTAGTGTCCCATCAGAGGCAACCTTCAGGCAGAAATCATTCCCTGGAACTAAGAAATACCAAAATTGAGTCCTGGGGATTGGGCCAAAAGTAGTGAAACCTGTAGCGTCTCTCATCCCTCCATCTGAAGAAAGTGCAACCATTGAATCACAGACCAGAGACTCTGAGGTGGATCCATTGTTGGATCACAGAAGGGGGCAGGGTGGAACTTTCTTCCTGAGCTCTTCCCCCTTGCACCTTTATTTGCAAACACTGGACTTCAGTTTCCTCATGGCCATTCCCCTCACCATCTTTGCTGGATCTGAGAAACAACACTTCCAATACTGAAGCCACACTGCCACCTCTAGGCATCCAGATGAGTCTCACCTGGATGTATAAGCTCTACCTGCAGATGGTCCCCAAATAAGATGCCTCCAGAGGGCCAAGTACTAAAATAGGACAGAAAGGGGGGGAGGGGATGATAGTTCAGCAGGTAGGGCACTTGCCTTGCATGCGCCTGGCCCAAGATCAGTCTCTTCTATCCCATAATATCTTTGTTATCCCATATGGTCCCCCAGGCTCACCAGAAGTGACCCATAAGTACAGAGCTAGAAGTACACCCCTGAGCACAGCTGAGTACAACCCCAAAACAAAAAAGAAAAGGACAAAGAATGGAAAAGAGCCATTATACTATAACTCAAACATAGTGAATCTCAGCTAAACACAGAGAACTTCCAATGTTGTGTATGTAAACATTTTATGGGATTATTATGTTACTGACCCTACCCTGATCGGTGATTGTGCCCTACCCTACGGTGTGACCTGGCATTCTGCATCCACCCTAGGGTGGTACCTGATTCTGCTCCCACCATTGGGTGGTACCTGATCCCACCATTGGGTGGTACCTGATTCCGGGGCATAAAAACAAGGGTCTGTGGAAGGCGAGAGGCTTTTTGTTCTGGACCTATTCTTAGGCCTTTTGGCTTCGGTCTTTTCACAGAATAAAGAGCTATTTTCTTCAGTAGCCTGACTGCCTGTTGGCTTTCTTCCCACCGCATTCACCTCAGAACCGCCGACTGAACAGGGTAACAGATGTGTGGTCCGAGCTGGAGGAGAAAGGCCTCATCCTCCATCCCTCCATCAGTCAACCTCTTCAGGGGCTGATTTGCAACAGTCCAAGACCGCAAAAAAGATATACGAGCAGAGTACTTCTTCATCAAAGAATTAAGATGTTTTCAAAGTCCAAACAATATTGAATATGGAGAACACATTGAAGTAGAGAACACATTGAAGTAAATGCAATCTCATAGAAGAACACATATCAAAATTCAAGATACTGTGGCCAAAACAGTAGTAGTACAGCAGGTAAGGCACTTGCCTTCCACAAGATAGTCCCCCAAACCCCAACCAGAGACTCAAGAACTGATCCTTGAAAGCAAAGTCAGGATTAAACCCTGACTTTTTGGGTGGGACCCAAAATACACACACACACACACACACACACACACACACACACACAAATTAAGATCAATCACAGTGGCGATTCATTTGGAAAAGGAGAGAGAAATGAGACAGAAGGAAAATGAAGAAAGCCCATGAGATATATGAGACTTCATTAGAAAGGTAAATCTCAAGAGTTATGAGAATGCCAGAAGGTGAAGAGAGCAAGAACAAAGCAGAGACTGTATTCAAAGAAAAACTACCTGCGGACTTCACAAGCCTACAGGAAGAAAGCACAGATGCCTGAACAGCTGAGAGAATACCCACATTTTTTAAATCCAAAACAGCCAACACCACACCATATTGAAGAAGGGAAAAGAAAAAAGGAACATATAAAGACCACCTTTCTTTATAATGTTTTTATCAGACTCCATAGAAGAAGACTCATGGACTAGAATTCAAGATAATAGAGCAACTGATTCAAATGACTAAAAGAGAAAAAACTTTGAGCCAGGAATACATAACCTTGCAAAACCATCAGATATGGTGCAAATGCAAAGCCTTTTCTCATACTAGTAGTTTCCTTCTACAATTCCTCTACAAGAAATTCTCAAAGGTATTGAAGAGAAACAGAGGATCACAAAAACCTTGACCCAGAGGCTGGATATATTAACAAAGAGAAACGAGTGATTTGAGACAATACTAAAAAGGGAGGAAGATTAAGTGGGTACCAGCACAATTAAGACTTTTTTTGCCACACCCAGCGGTACTCAGGGGTTGCTCCTGTTTCTGCACTCAGAAATCACTCCTGGAAGTCTTGGGGAACCATATCGGATACCTGGGATCGAACCTAGATTGGTCCTGGGTCAACTGTGTGCAAGGCAAACTCCCTACCTACTGTGTTATCACTCCAGCCCCAAGACTTTGTTGCTGTTGTTTTAGAAATAGGAAGTATAATATATTCCCCACAAAAATTGCAAAGTAAGTATATGAAGCAGAGATATTTAGGAAGGAAAACCAAAGAACTGGAAAGAATCGTCAGGGAAAATCAGCCACATTATGTAAAAGAAATCAAAACAAAAAGAATTGATGAACAAAGATATGAAGTGACCAGAAAACAAAGATGGTATGACATTAAGTAATCCTCCAAATATCAATAGTCATGCTTAATCTTGCATGTGGCTTACCTGAGTTTAATCCCGGACATCCCTGAGCACATCCTGGAATATACACCTGAGCGTTGCTGGATGTGACCTCCCTAGCTCCTCCTACCAGGAGGGGGGGTTGGATCCATAGCACATCAGGAAGGGTCTTTGCCTTGCATGAGGCCTACCTGGATTTGATCTCTGGAACCCATATGGTCCCCTAAGCCTGTCGGGTATAATTTCTGAGCACAAAGCCAGGAGTAACCCTTGAGTGCTACTAGGTGTAATCCCAAACCCTCCAATAATGATGATGATGATGATGGTGATGAACTTTGAAATCTTTTTTTATTAATAATTTTTTTATTTAACCAACTTTATTACATACATGATTGTGTTTGGGTTTCAGTCATGTAAAGAACACCACCCATCACCAGTGCAACATTCCCATCACCAATGTCCCAAATCTCCCTCCTCCCCATCCAACCCCCGCCTGTACTCTAGACAGGCTTTCTATTTCCCTCGTACATTCTCATTATTAGGATAATTCAAAACGTAGTTATTTCTCTAACTAAACTCATCCCTGTTTGCGGTGAGCTTCATGAGGTGAGCTGTAACTTCCGGCTCTTTTCTCTTTTGTGTCTGAAAATTATTATTGCAAGAATATCTTTCATTTTTCTTAAAACCCATAGATGAGTGAAACCATTCTGCATCTTTCTCTCTCTCTGACTTATTTCACTCAGTTTAATAGATTCCATGTACATCCATGTATAGGAAAATTTCATGACTTCATCTCTCCTGACAGCTGCATAATATTCCATTGTGTATATGTACCACAGTTTCTTTAGCCATTCATCTGTTGAAGGGTATCTTGGCTGTTCCCAGAGTCTTGCTATGGTAAATAGTGCTGCAATGAATATAGGTGTAAGGAAGGGATTTTTGTATTGTATTTTTGTGTTCCTAGGGTATATTCCTAGGAGTGGTATAGCTTGGTTGTATGGGAGCTCGATTTCCAGTTTTTGGAGGAATCTTCATATTGCTTTCCATAAAGGTTGAACTAGACAGCATTCCCACCAGCAGTGAATAAGAGTTCCTTTCTCTCCACATCTCCGTCAACACTGCTTGTTCTCATTCTTTGTGATGTGTGCCAATCTCTGGGGTGTGAGGTGGTACCTCATAGTTGTTTTGATTTGCATCTCTCTGATGATTAGTGATGTGGAGCATTTTTTCATGTGCCTTTTGGCCATATGTATTTCTTCTTTGTCAAAGTGTCTGTCCATTTCTTCTCCCCATTTTTTGATGGGATTAGATGTTTTTTTCTTGTAAATTTCTGTCAGTACCTTGTATACTTTGGAGATTAGCCCTTTGTCTGATGGCTATTAGGTGAATAGTTTCTCCCACTCAGTGGAGGGCTCTTTTATCCTGGGTGCTATTTCTTTTGAGGTGCAGAAGCTTCTCAGTTTAATATATTCCCATCTGTTAATCTCTTTTTTCACTTGCTTGGAGAGTACAGTTTCCTCATTGAATATGCCTGTAGTCTCAATGTCCTGGAGTGTTTTACCTACGTGTTGATCTATGTATCTTATGGTTTCGGGTTTGATATCGAGGTCTTTCATCCATTTGGATTTAACCTTCATACATGATGTTAGCTGGGGGTCTAAGTTCAATTTTTTGCAAGTGGCTATCCAATTGTGCCAACACCACTTGTTGAAGAGGCTTTCCCTGCTCCATTTAGGATTTCCTGCTTCTTTATCAAAAAATAGGTGATTGTATGTCTGGGGAACATTTTCTGAGTATTCAAGCCTATTCCACTGAAGGCCCGTCTTTATTCCCATACTATGCTGTTTTGATAACTATTGCTTTGTAGTACAGTTTAAAGTTGGGGAAAGTAATTCCTCCCATATTCTTTTTCCCAATGATTGCTTTAGCTATTGTAGGGTGTTTATTGTTCCAAATGAATTTCAAAAGTGCCTTATCCACTTCTTTGAAGAATGTCATGGGTATCTTTAGATTAAATCTAAATCTGTACAATGCTTTGGGGAGTATTGCCATTTTAATGATGTTAATCCTGCCAATCCATGAGCAGGGTATGTGCTTCCATTTCCCTGTGTCCTCTCATTTCTTGCAGCAGAGTCTTATAGTTTTCTTTGTATAGGTCCTTAACATTTTTAGTCAAGTTGATTCCAAGATATTTGAGTTTGTGTGGCACTATTGTGAATGGGGTTGTTTTCTTAATGTCCATTTCTTCCTTATTACTATTGGTGTATAGAAAGGCCATTGATTTTTGTGTGTTAATTTTGTAGCCTGCCACCTTGCTATATGAGTCTATTGTTTCTAGATGCTTTTTCGTAGAGACTTTAGGGTTTTCTAAGTAGAGTATCATGTCATCTGCAAACAGGGAGAGCTTGACTTCTTCCTTTCCTATCTGGATTCCCTTGATATCCTTTTCTTGCCTAATCGCTATAGCA
Organism: Suncus etruscus; assembly: GCF_024139225.1. NCBI lineage: Eukaryota > Metazoa > Chordata > Mammalia > Eulipotyphla > Soricidae > Suncus > Suncus etruscus. Next base: position 197,446,540 of record NC_064848.1, read on the forward strand.
AGTACTTCCAGTGCTATGTTGAATAGGAGTGGTGAGAGAGGACAGCCTTGTCTTGTGCCAGAATTTAGAGGGAAGGCTTTCAGTTTTTCTCCATTGAGGACAATATTTGCCTCTGGCTTGTGGAAGATGGCCTTAACTATACTGAGTAAGGTTCCTTCCATTCCCATCTTGCTGAGAATTTTGATCAAGAATGTGTGTTGGACCTTATCAAATGATTTCTCTGCGTCTATTGATATGATCATGTGATTTTTATTTTTCTCATTGTTGATGTTATATATTATGTTGATAGATTTACGGATGTTAAACCATCCTTGCATTCCTGGGATGAAACCTACTTGATCGTAGTGGATGATCTTCTTAATGTGGCATTGTATCCTATTTGCCAGGATTTTGTTGAGGATCTTTGCATCTGTATTCATCAGCAATATTGGTCTGTAATTTTCTTTTTTGGTAGCATCTCTATCTGGTTTAGGTATCAAGGTGATGTTGGCTTCATAAAAGCTATTTGAAAGTGTTCCTGTTTTTTCGATTTCATGAAAAATGAACTTTGAAATCTTAGCTAACCTAATCATAGCTTATCTAAATCACAAACCAAAAAATTCTCTTAGGGTAAATTCTAACAAAATTTTGAATTCAATAGAATATATTTATCAAAATAAATTTAGAAGACCCCCCTTTTCATATTAGATTTGGTTTAAAAAATTGGAATTTAATGTAGCACAATTTTTTTCTTTGTTTGTTTTTTTTGTGGGGGGAGGCACACCCGGTGACACTCAGGAGTTACTCCTGTCTATGTGCACAGAAATCGCTCCTGGCTTGGCCGACCATATTGTACCCTGGGTGATCAAACCAGGGTCCATCCTAGGTCAGCCGTGTGCAAGGCAAAAGCCCTATTGCTGCACCATCGCTCCGGCCCCTAATATAAGACAATTTCTAAAAGAAAACTAGGCCAAGGGTTCATTATTTGTAGAGTGATGTTTTCCTATTTTTCCATCACTGATATTATTTTTAAGCCCTCCTTTTTTTTTTTTTTTTTTTTTTTTTGGTTTTTGGGCCACACCCGGTAATGCTCAGGGGTTACTCCTGGCTATGCACTCAGAAGTCGCTCCTGGCTTGGGGGACCATATGGGACACCGGGGGAATCGAACCGCGGTCCGTCCGAGGCTAGCGCAGGCAAGGCAGGCACCTTACCTTTAGCGCCACCGCCCGGCCCCAGCCCTCCTTTTTTGTTGTGTGGAGCTGCTCCTGTTTCTTCATACTGAACCATCTGTGTCAGTGCCAGCAGAGCTGTGAGGCATCCCTTTTCATTTGGAAACTGCTACAGATAGCAGACATTGGGAATTCGAATTAAAAAATAAAATAAAATGAGAGCTTTGAGTTTGTTTTTGAAAGAGAAGTACATTTTCAAAAAACGAGGCCCCTGAGAGAAAAAATGGAACATACTTAAATTTTTTTTAAAAATTGCCTCCCAGTTTCTTTCACTGAGAACTCTTTTTTTTAATCTGTTGTAAAATTGCTTAAATAACCTAATTTTGAATCTTGTGGAGAAGATCATTTTTAGCTGCCAGCAATTAATTAATTAGATGAAATGTATGTGTTCTGATTAGGAAAATGCATAGCTAGGAAAATACATTTCTGTGTGTACACAGTAATTTAGAAAAGAAACCATGTTCTATATTTACCATTCTCTGTGAGACAAATAAATGACTGCAAAAGACAGGTATGTTTTTGAAGTCTTGGCAGTGTCTCTAAAGCGAAACTTTTTAATCTCATAAACTGACTGTATGAATGTCAGCTAACTAGTTCCTCCGAGGCTTTCGCTAGCCACTGTCTTTTCTAGTTAATGTTTCTTCTCTTGAAAAATCTGTGCTCATTAAAGTGTTTTTGCTGTGAAATATCTAACTTTAAATTCTGGTCCTTTTTTTTTTTTTTTTTTTTCCTTTCTGGTCATCAACTGCAGGATATTAATTAGCTGTAGACTTGGAAAAAAAACCTGATTTCTCATAACAAATGAATTCTAAAAATCATTGCTTTGACTAGGGAAGCTGTTTCTGGCTCCCAGGGCAGCAAAACTGGTTAGTTGTTTCTTTTTGTTATGTTGTTGTTTGTGTTTGTGTGGATACCACATCGAGTGGTGCTCAGGGATCACTCCTGGTAGGTTCATTCCATATGTAGTCACTGAGGATTCTGTCCTGTTTGACCCAGTGCAAGGAGAGCTCCTTACCCATTGTACTCTCAGGCCCCTGATTAGTGGTTTCTTAATTCTTAGAGATTATAGATCAGATTCGTTCTCCTGTTAGTGCTGTTGAATTAATGAAACATTATGCTTGATTTAAAGGAAAGAGAATGCCCTCTGGTTATTTTGTGATATAATGGAATATGGAATGATGTATGCGGAAGCAGAATCTTCGTGTCTATAGCAACTGGCACCCTTTTTTTTAAATATAATATATTTTAAACATTGTTTTCTTTTGTTGAAGGAGAATGGACTGGGGTATTGCATTTTTGGTCAGTATCATCTAAAATGGCATGCATTTTGTTGTCATATTTCAGTTGTTTATTTTGAAAGTTTTATACTGTTGAAGGATAAGAGGTCTTTTATGCATCTTAAATTGTTTTCAGTTTTAATTAGAAGAAACTAGTTCTTTGGGATAGAAAATATTCTGTATTTCAACTGGATACATAAAGTCTCTTAATTTTCATTTTAAATATTTTTATGTTTATTTACTTTTTTTTTTTGGTTTTGGGTCATACCCGGCAACACTCAGGGATTACTCCTAGCTATGTGCTCAGAAATCGCTCCTGGCTTGGGAGACTGTATGGGACGCTGGGGGATCGAACAGCAGTCTGTCCTAGGTCAGCTCTTGCAAGGCAAACACCGTACTGCTGCGCCACCGCTCGGCCCCTCTTTTTTTACTTTTAACATTTATTCTGTGCGAAGATAAAGTAAGAACCAAATATCAATTTCACAAGAAGATCTGACTTAAATGCACTCTGTAGACCAGTCTTCTCTCCTTAATTGGCCCTCTCTCTTCCTTCCCCATTTGCTATAGCATCCTCTGGCAGGCAAATAAAGAATTTGCTGTATACTTACACTGCATACCATGGCAATTAGTAAATGTAGATACAAAAAAATTAAAAGTCATTGTTCTTTTCATTTGGGAACTCAGGATCTAGGTGAGTAAACAAAGTTACATTGGAAAGCCCTTTGTACTATAGAGAAAAACCACAGTGCAGCAGGAAATAATGATGTTAAATTTCGGAGTAGAGAGAGAAGACATTTACTTTAGTCAATGGGTTGTAAGAATTCCTTCGAGAGGAGAGAAGTCTAGAGACAATATTGAGGAGAATAGCAAGAGGTCATTAAATGAAGAATAGCCATGGGGGGAAGGAGGGTGAGTAAAAAAGAGGGGAAAGGAAGGAGAGAGAAAAAGAGAGAAAATAAGGCACTTGCTTTGAATACAACCTGATTTTGGTTCAACCCCTAACCACCACCACCCACTGTTATGACCCTTAAACAAAAACAAACAGAAAAGAATAGCCATGGATTGTTTGGGACTTGCCAAGGAAGCTGTGTGTGGAGAGTGGAGATTGTGGAGGACAAATGAAGGAGCGTCCTGCTGGAATTCTAGTATGGAATACAATGAGGGAGCAGTAACCTTACAGTCTCTCTTAGATTACAAGAAACCAAGTGGGCTTCTCAGCTTTCCTTTCTTTTTTTTTCTTCTTTTAAAAACAAATGTATCTTGACCATAATATAATTCTTATTATCTAGATTTCAGAAATATTAGAACTCTAACCGTTGAATTTGGAAGCTAATGATTTTGTATCATCAAGATTGCCATCTTTGGTATCTACAGTTGAAGTACTTAGTAGTTAGGTATTAAGTATCAGACCATAATATAAATACTTTACTTATTTGGAATGTGGTGTAAAGAATTGGGCACTCTTATGTGTTAAGTTATTCCTTCAAACTTGCCACAAAGAGTAGGGGAGTGCAGTTAGAGCAGAGAAGGGATCACTATGACAACCATGACATTGATAGCTGGGAATGATCACTCTGGACAAGAACTGCCTGCTAAAAGGAGGGAAATGGATATGCATGATACCCCTTTAGCAATGACATTGCAAATCAGTGTTTAAAAGAGGAAAAGGGGGTTGCCATGTCAGCATTTGGCCAGCTCCATAGACTCACTCTCTTTTCGAAAGAGATGTAAAGCCAGTGTGAAAATCTGGACTACACCAACCACACAGCTTAAAGTCGGCACTTTCAGGAGTCCCTGCCCTGTTGCCCTACACCAATCTTCCACAGTCACCACTTTACCAGTGGCCCTGCTTCACCACTCATCTGCAGCTCTCTACAGAGACACCAGCCTGACCAAAATGCCAGGTATGCTGGTATTTAGTCTAATATCACCAGGACTTTATTGGAATGAGTATGGGTACCCTCCACCTGCCTTCTCATACGTCCAGAAACCCTGGCAGCCAAAGTGTTAGCAATAGTGTTATGAATTCCTGGACGACTCCAGTTTTTAAAAAATCTTTTACTCCCATAGGAACATTGCCAATGTAGATGTTAAGTATATGTAAAGCCACCTAATGTTCAGAAACAAAAGAAGTAACGGAAGTAAGCAACAAGAGCTTACTAAACCTTCTGATGACATAATTGCCTAAATACAAGATACAATAATTTTTACAAATTTTCTTGATGCTGTATTCTTTTCTTTCTTTTTTCTTTTTAAATAATTTTCCCCACTTACCTGGAAACAAATGTATTATGATCAACTGTATGATACATGGTCTTTAAAAAAAGTAATTTAGGGCCCGGAGAGATAGCACAGCGGCGTTTGCCTTGCAAGCAGCCGATACAGGACCAAAGGTGGTTGGTTCGAATCCCGGTGTCCCATATGGTTCCCCGTGCCTGCCAGGAGCTATTTCTGAGCAGACAGTCAGGAGTAACCCCTGAGCACTGCCGGGTGTGACCCAAAAACTTAAAAAAAAAAGTAATTTAAAAAATGTATGTATTAAATGGTATTTTGACTGCCTCCTGTCACTTTGCTTAATATTTCCAAGACACAAGCATGTTGGAATGCATGTTTGTTTTCTGGTCCTTTTCTGGCATACTCTATTGGATGGGTAGTGCCATATATGTGTATCCACCCATCAGTTGTTGAACATAATGTCATTATCAACATTTTTTCATTAGTATTTGTTTTGGAGCCACATCCAGTGGTGCTCAAAGCTTACTCCTGACTTTGTGCTCATGGACATATGGTGCTTGAGAACCATATGGGTTGCTGGTGGTGTACCCTGGGCTAGACACGAGTAAGACAAATGGCCTACCCACTGTGCCATCTCTTGGACTCCAGTGACATTTTTATAGAGGCGTCTGTGGGAATGTACATTTACATATCTTACAAGGAGTGGAATGCCTTGGTCTTGTGGTAATTTTCTATTTAACCTTTTAAGGGATTTCCAAACTGGCTTTCAATGTGTCTGTTCCAATTTTTTTTTTGCTTGTTGTTTTTGGGCGACACCTGGTGATGCTCAGGGTCTACTTCTAGCTATAAGCTCAGAAATCTCTCCTGTCTTGGGAGGACCATATGGGACACCCGGGGATCGAACCATGGTTCGTCCTAGTCTAGCACAGGCAAGTCAGAGGACTCACCGCTTGTTCATTGCTCCAGCCCCATTAATGTGTCTGTTCCATTTTACTTCCTATCAGCAGTATAGAGGGCTCTTATTTCTCTTATAGCTTTACCAACATTTTTATCATGATCTTTTAATTTTGGTAAATTGAAATGACATGTAATTATTTTAATTTGAAGTTATCCAATAATAAGAATTTCTGTTTGCTTTTAAAACATTTTATTTTATTTTCTCTTTTTGCAGGGAGGGACTGCCCAATAGTGCTCAGTGTTTATTCCTGACTCTATGCTCAGGCATCACTCTTAGCTGGGCATGGAGGATCATATGTGGTCTGGGGATTGAACCAAGATTGGCCTTGGGTGAAGCAAGCACCTTACTTCCTGTGCTCTTATTATTTTTCTTATTATTGAATATATTTTAGATATGCATTTTATATGAGTTAGATGATTTGTAAATACTTTATATTAATAAGTATATGCTGAAACCTTAAAGAAACCTCAATAAGTAATTGAATATTTAAAATTATATTTTAATTTTCATGTTATTATAACAATTTAGTCAATTTTATACCAATTTTAATATACCCATTAAGCTATTAAAATGTATAAAATTAATATACACTTACTTAATGGGCTGAGTATATATATTGCAAGCAGGGAACCCGGATTCAATCCCCTGAACTACATGGTTCCCAGGTATCACCAGGAGTGGTACAAAAAGAGGAATATACCCCAAGTATTACTGGGTGTGGCCCCCAAACCAAGTAACAACAACAGTAAAAGCAAATAATTTCATTTTAATGAATGCAAAAATTACCAGAAAAGAAAAGGAAACCTAAATCTCTGTTAGAATTTAATATGGCTTTTTAATTTTATAGATGGAAAAAGTGGAAGCAGATCTAACCCGATCCAAGTCTCTTCGAGAGAAGCAGTCAAAGGAGTTTCTTTGGCAGCTGGAGGAGGTTAAACAGCACTATGAACAGCAGGTTAGCTTGGTTTTTTCATTTTTAATGGCATCATTTAATTTTTTTGTTTGCTTGTTTTTGGGTTACACCCCGTGCTGCTCAGGGCTTACTCCTGGCTATGTGCTCTGAAATGGCTCCTGGCTTGGGGGACCATATGGGACGCCGGGGGATCGAACCATGGTCTGTCCCTTGCGCTCCGGCCCCATCATTTAATATTTTTAGTTTAAAATAAATTTCTTTGTAGCACAAAATCTTTGTACCATGAAAATGTTGCTTGAAATATGATCACTAATATGTTGGAAATATTCAAGATATTTACTCCAAAAAATTTTAGAAATAGAATTTCAGCTTTTCACTCAAATCTGTTCCAATGACTTGAGGTCTTGAGGACCTGAATCAATGGAAACATTGATTGTGATTACTGAGTTCTGTTCCTGCCAGAGTACTTGTTTTTTTTTGGGGGGGGGGAGCACATCCTAAGTTCTGGGTGCAGGTGAGCTGCACTGGGAGAAATAAGTAGGATGGGGCTTCCATTGTGTTGTGTTGTCAGCCTATAATACAGATAATAATTTTCCGGAGTGAGTTCATATCAAAGAAGGGCAGTTTGTCCAAAAATTTTGCTGGGGCAGAGGAGAGAAATGTTGTCACCAAAGATGGCTAGGCAGGACCCCCTGCTTCAGCAAGGAGATATTTGGGCAGTGACCCCTTGAAATTTAGGGAGGAGCTAGCCCTCTGGGATATCTCTAGAGATAGATTCCAGGCTGAGGAAAGAGCAAGTTCAAAGATTCTGAGATGAAAACAAGCTGGGAGTGTTTAAGGAGCAAAAGCAATAATCAAGTCCAGTGCAGACAAGACAGCATAGGCGGTAGGTTTGCAAAGCTGTAGGAGAGGAGAGAGAGAGCTGGAGGAGACTTAGGGTGATGAGTAAAGAGATTAGATTCTGTTCTCAGAATTCGCCTTTTACTAATGAGTTTAAAAAATTCTTGCCATCATTTTTTTTAAATTCAATTCCTGTTGATTTTTGAAATCCAGGAGGCGGCTTCTAAGTTTTAGTCATCTGCCTAATGTGCTTGCTTTATTTATTTCCTTAACAGCTGGGAAAACATAGATGTGTTTGGTCACTGAGTTAAGAAAGTTTTCCTTGGTCCCATACTTGCACTTTTTTATTCTGTAAACTTGAGGTTTCCATCATATTTAATTCCTTGATTAAGTGGGGCACCCTATGGAAAACAAATTAGTCCCTGTCCAATGATGGAGCTTTACTTCCTCTCCTCGGTGATGTCAATTAGTCATTGTCTTGAAGTTCATGACAAAGAACTAATATGATTGCTTTGTGGTGGTTTTCATTGTAAAATAGTGGTAAAATATTAGTAAAATCAGCTGCATTACTACTGCATTGGGAACTGCATGATACAGAATAGGTATGAAGAAAACTTTAAAAGTAGGCCCTTTTTATTTTCATTATTTGGATTTCCTGCTTCATTCTGGGGTAGTCATAATGTGTCTTCAAGACTCAGCACATACTCCAGCACTGGTTTTCCAGTGCTCCATCACCTTAAACCTTGCATGTCTTTTTTCTTTGAAATTCTTCATTCTGATGACTCATTATTCTAATACTCAAGTCAGGTTTTTTTAATTTCTTAAAATTTCTTTTTAATTTAGACACCATGTTTACAACATTGTTCATACTATAGCTTTTTCCCCACAGATAAAGATGTTTATGATTGAGTTACAGTCATAACAATATACAACAACCATTACCAATTCGCTTTTCCTACCACTAATGTCAAGTTTCCCTCCCACCCACCTTTTCCCACCTGCCTTAAGGACAGGCATTTTACTTCACTTTCTCTCTCTCTCCCTCTTTTCCTTTTTGACATTGTTGTTTGCACTACTGCTAATGATGGGGTTCCATGAATGTCCCTTTTATAGTAGACTCTTCTCTATTTCTTTTCTTTTTTAATAATATTTTATTTAAACACCTTGGTTCCAAATATGATTGTGGTTGGGTTTCAGTCATATTCTATTTCTAACTTCACTCTCTACTCTTTGTGACAAGCTTCCTACCATTACTTGGTTATCTTAATCCTTATCTCTATAGTCTCTGCATATCATCCTCACACTCCATTTATAAGGAAAATTAAACCAGTACTTATACAACAGCATTAAGAGTTAATTTTTACCCTGAGTCCCAGAGTATAGAGAGGAGAAGGAAAGAAATTGAGTGGAGGAAGAGTAAGGATGGGAGCAGGAGCCAAGTGGTCCCAGGTGCATTGGTGATGTAAAAAAAAAAGGGACAGAAACTAAATATCTAAGCCAAAGTAAACAACAATGAAATCTTGCAATCCAAATTTTAGCAATCAAAATTTAAAATGGGCCTGTTATTCTGGCAGGCTGGAGGGCGGATGGTGGTGGTAGCATAGGATGCACTCTGGAAACACTGGTGAAGGGAGGTCAACACTGCTGATGGAATTGGCCCTTATTCATTGTATGTCTGAAAACCCAACTATGAAGGACTTTTTGAATCACAATGGTTGCAATAAAAGAACAAGAACAACAACAACAACAACAACAACAAAGAGAGTTGGTTTTAATTTAATACTATCTACAGGAAGGCAGGGACATTGTCTTATATTTCTTTCAGCATTTATTACATTACGCTTTTGTGATTAAGTTGAATATATATTGAACTCTATTCTATTAGTGTTGGCACTGGATTGGTTTGAGATTTAATTAGTATGTCTGCTTACAACTATGTATAATAAGAAGGTAGAAATTTTAATGCCCTTAATGTGGTTATTGGTAAAAACATGACGTGTCATCACTTCTATTTGATTTGATGTGTGTCTGTGTGTGTTTTATTTCCCCCAAAATTGGATTATAGAACCATTACATGACTAATAATAATAAGATACAGTTGTTATTATACTGGATGGTGATATGACTTGCTTAAGGTCATAAGATCACTGTGTAAAGGCTGAAGAAGTCAAGTTTCTGGTTGTTCTGTTATTCTTTCCCACTTGTCAAACTTTATGATATATTTTTTGAGGGTCTTAAAATGTATTTCTTATGGATAAAGGAAACTTGCTATGCTATCAAAATAAGATATTTTACTTAAAATTTCACAGTGAACATGGTTATGCAGTACTAATGAAAATATTAGTGTTCTAAGATATAATACAATTTAATATTTTATTTGTATTTGATAGCATTTTCCATGGGCAATATATTTGAATTCAGGAAATACAAATTAAGTTCAAAGGATACATATGGTATAAAATTAACCCATGAAATGAAATGCCAAAAAATATGAAGAAAGAGCATTAGCAATTTCTTTCAACAGGTACCTGAGCATGAATAATTTCAGATTTAATTTTGTCACTACCAGATCCAGTGTGGTAGTTATTTTATCTTAAAAAATAATAAGAATAAACACCTATTTTTTAACTTTTTGGGAGGGCGTTGGGGCCACACTTGGCACCACTCCAGAGTTACTCCTGGCTCTGCAAGGCAGAAGCCCTACCACTATATTATCACTCTGGCTCCCACACCTATTTTCTTTACTGGTACATAATGGTTGTTTGAAAGTTAGGATAATATGTCAACTTAAGATATATTTCCTCTGGGCTTGCCTTGCAAGCAGCCGATCCAGGACGTAAGGTGGTTGGTTCGAATCCCGGCTTCCCATGTGGTCCCCCAGGCCTGCCAGGAGCTATTTCTGAGCAGATAGCCAGGAGTAACCCCTGAGCACCTCCAGGTGTGACCCTAAAAACAAAACAAAACAAAACAAAAAAAGATATATTTCCTCCAAAATACCTTTCTATAAAAAGTCATGAAAGATGTTTTCAGAAAGCTAATATTGGAATGGAGGTTGTTTAGAAAACTCAGTTTAGGAACCAGGCATAGGGACTTTTACTTAAATTAAGGTTGTTATTATTATTATTTTTTTGGTTTTTGGGCCACACCTGATGATGCTCAAGGGTTTTGTGCCAGGATTCTGGCTTGGGGGTCCATATGGAACACCGGGGATTGAACCCAGATTTGTCCTGGGTCAGCCGCATGCAAGGCAAACACCCTACCATTGTGCTATCACTCCAGCACCTAAATTAGAGTTATTCTAAGGGCCAGAGATATAGTACAGGACTTTGTCTTGCATGCTGCCAACCCTGGTTTAATCCCTGGCACCACATATTGTCTTCCACGCACCACCAGGAAATAGCACATAGCACAGATATAACCCTTATGTAATGCCAGTAAATTTAAAATAAACCAATGAGGATTAGCAAGTTTTCTCATTCTCCCTCAGCGAATTTTCCTATTATATTCTGTTTGTTTGGCATGGAATCAATTTTTTCTATTTCTGACCTCCTCTCCCCATCCTATGCCACACACATACCTAAATCAAGATTCAATGAGAAGAAGTAGATCCAGAAATTCAGGGGGAAATAGAAGTCAAACTTAATCAAATGTAAGGAAGGCCATGCAATGGAACGTATTATCATGCTGTAGTTAAGGTAGAATTGAGGTGTGTGTGTGTGTGTGTGTGTGTGTGTGTGTGTGTGTGTGTGTGTGTGTGTGTGAAACACAGTAGTAGGAACATTAATAACTGTCTGTTCCTTCAACTAAGCAGGTGAAGAAACAGTAGCATGAGAAGGATCATGTTAAAAGCCCCCTCTGCGACTTCACCACTCAAAGAGGGCAAGAGTGAGGGAGTTAGTTAAAGGTTTTCTTTCACATTTTCAAATGATATTTTCATTTTGATGGTAATCATTCGATGACAAATTTATAACCAACTACAGCCAAATGATTTCCGTGCCTGGTTTGCATTTGTTGTGATTATCTTGGCACAGCTCTGGCTCTTTAAGGTTGGCGGGTGTGTGTGGGGAGGGTGGGGGGGGGGGGAGTTGGGAATGAAACCAACAAACACCAGGGAAATTAACATTTGCCAAAAATGAAAGTTAGGCTTTCAAAAAATGAAGAAATAACATTTGCAGCAGATGTTGATAGACAAAGAGCAACTATTAAATTAATAAGTTTATAGCACATAAAATAAATAGCATATAAAGTGCAGAAGTTAGAAGAAAATGAATGCCCCAATAAATAGTCTGGCAAAGGGAAGAAAGAGATAAAGAGCAAGTTGAGGAAACAGTCATGTAGAAACATCTTCCATGCTAATGTTCATCAAAATGCAAATTCGAATTAGCAATGATGTACCATCCAAAGTTGGCAAAAGTTGAGTGGAATTGGTACATTGCTCGTGGCATTCAATTAATGCAGCCTTTTGGGAAATGATTTTGGCAGTATCTTCCATGAGTCATGAAAAGTATTTACACCCATTGGCTCAATTATCCCTAACATCAAAAAATAGGACAGAAGCATAAAAAAACATGTTTATTTTTTAAATGATGGGGTTTATTCTTTTTCTCACACTTTAGCTTTCCACATTGTGACAACCTCTGTTTTTTAGGTGATATCTTTTTCTTATAATAGATTCAAATATTTGCTTGAAGGAAAGTGATCCTTCTAAGGTCTTTCTCAGAATGAGTTTTAACATACCTACAAAGTTTTGTCTATGTATTTTGTTGGTCAAAAAGCACAGAATAAGGGGGAAATTATCATCATTTTTTTGTAGTGCGGGGAAGACTAACTCTTGACAGTTTCCTGACAGGCAAAGCAAATGCTTTTCCCCAAAGAAGGAAAACTGATGAGTTTGTTAAGGAACTGATAGAATTAATACATGTCCTTATCCTCTATCTATTGACTTTTTGGAACCTTATTTTCCTGAAAGAGATCCATGGTGCACTTGTGGGCAGGTGTAAAGGAAACTTATTCATATTGATTCCCCCTTTTGTATTCTGATGTGTGGGCAGTTCATCTGAAATTGGAGCTGAAAATGAAGATTTCTGACAATAACTCACTAAAGAAAGTGTATGAGTGGAAACAGTTGGGAAAATTCTGACTATGATCATATATATACTTTAATACTTATCTCTAGCAGAAAAAGCCTATAAGTGGAACAGAAATCCTTGAGGCCTCTGCAATTATTGAGGTTTTTGTTTTGTTGTTGTTTTGGTTGGGGGGGGCGTTATTTTTGTGTTCCTGGCTCTGCACTCAGGAGTTATTCCTGCGGCCTTGCAGGATTATATGGGATGCACCCTGCCTGCTGTACTATCTCTCCAACCCCTGAACTATTAAGCTTTTAACTATGGAATTTTGCCACAAGCATTAAAAGTATTCCAGGGGCCTATGAGACAATATTCAGAACAATTAATAGGACCTGTAATTCTGCCACTGCTCATATACATATTAAAGATAAGAATAATTTTGTTGTTATTATTTAGTCCTCTCGCTTCTGGTTGTAGAAACAGAAGTACATCAAGTAGCTACTCCCAATCTCAAGTAAAAATGGAAACAGAAACTTAACCTAAAACTCCAGTCTAAATGGGTTCCTTTGGTGGCTCAAGGAGCCAAAACTTGAACCTGGATATCGAGAGTACTGTGAATTTGTACATATATTTGGGGCCAGGGATGAACCCCAGGACCTCCTATATGCAGAGCCAGTGATATTCCATTTCACCCTGAAGACGGTTTTGAGTCACTTGAAATTTGTTCATTCCGAAAGTATCATTCCAGTGTGCAGTACCCCCTGCCCCCAGCCTGCAACATATTGAAGTAACAGCAAGTATAGGATGGTGTAGATTTTGGTGGCCTCTCCAGATACCACAATCCTCTCCACATCATCACTCTGTTCTTGCTCTCTGCCTGAGCCCTGGGTCCTGTCATTTCCTGCCAGTGGCGGACATAGTTGGGTTCACACCAACTCCTGGATAATGGACTGCGTTTCCTTCTTCTCCAGGCCTCTGCCCTTCTGCTCAGTTGCCCTTCACCTATCATTGGTCAACTTTTCTCTTTTGTCTCACATTTCTCTCCTTAGTGCCTTTCCCAGTGGAAAGGGATTTGGTCACTGGTCATGTGGGTCACTCAGGCCCTGTCTTCTCACACTGGAGTTCCTCCACTGGGGATCCCATGTGTGAAGTTACAACATGGTTCCCGGAGCTCTGCAGTTTCCGAGTCCTTTTGTGGGAAAGCAAAGTCACTTCACTGCTGCGGTGACATTCATACTCAAACAAACAGAGACTTTCCTGTTTTGCTAAGTACAAAGTTCTCATGAATGTTTAAGATGAAATAGGACATTTCAAAGAAACTTCCAGCTTGCAGAGGTTGCTTCAGGCTATGCCCTCACATCCCCCCAAGGGGGTACTATTCATTTTCACCACTGCTAGGGGTAGTCTGGTGGAAAAGGACTTGAAGGTCATACTTCGCCTGACTAAGATTTGCATTGTTCAAGGAGGGAATGAGCATCAGGAGGAAATGACGGATCCGGGCTTTCTGGGACTCAGTTTCCTCGTTTCGTTTTAAATTTTGAGCCCCTCCTATAGGGAAAGAGGCTTTCCATGCCATGAGGTAGAAAGCAGTGGGGTTGGGGTTTGGGGGGCAAAGTGATATTTTAAAAGATTTCAGCCAAAATGTGGGCTGCAGTACACAGATGTGGAGAGAAAAACATCAAACAGGGGATAAATACTACACAAATATCCCGTAAAGCCCAAGCTTTCATCAAGATTTCCTGTTTCTTTCCTGAATAACCCATTGGAACAAAAAGACAATTGGAAAAGTCTTTTCACAAACCTCATTCAAGTTGGAAACAAACAACAAACCAGGCATGCTAGGATTTCCTGAACTGTTCAGATTTTTTTCCCTTGGCAATCCCATTGGATCATTCTTTAATCTTATATTTTGTATCTTCTCTTTTCACTACAAAGCCTTCCAAAGGAAATGTAATTGACCAGATAAACAAATGTCATTCTCCAGACAGAATACATGTTATTGTTGTTTAAAGAAAAGCTCCCACCCAAAGAACAACCCTTTCCACATGTATCAGTCCTCGTCACTTAAAATATTTTGGAAGCAGCCACAGTTTTAATGACCGAAATGATGCAAGGAAAGCATTTGAGAAATTTCAAAATCAGTTGAGAATTTACCAAAGCAGAATTCCCAGCGTTCTTTTTGTAATTTTGTTCTTGTCCATCTTTCTGGAGGCATTGTGATTTACAGTGTCGCTAATGAGAATTTAAGGCATACATCGCTTCTAAGGGATCTTATTGCTAAAACCCCTTTCACAGCCACACACTAGGATGCCTTTGGCCATTTGTTGTTCTCTGATTGTTTCTTTATAGCCTACATATGAGACAGTTCTTTATTCCCCCCTCATTTTTTGGTATGAAACTTTATTTAAATACTGTGATTCGCAAAGATGTTCATAATACGGTTGTATTATATCTTTAATTCATCATCAGTTTCCCACCCAAACCTACTCTAGTAGTCACAAAATAATTTATGTTGTTTGTTACAACATATTATTTCATAATGGTGTTAGTAAATCCTTGAGAGTTGAATTTCTGTGTTATTGGTTTCACTTATTAAGCTTAGTGGGCTTCTATGTACTTTGCCCATCGATTTTTGATGCTTCCATTGAATGATCAGTACTGTGAAGTTTGGAGGCATCATGTGGCTGCCTATGTGGCCATGCCCCTCAGGAGCAGGATGATTAGCTACCAGTGTCTGTCTCTCTGAGATCAGTTGTGAATCTGGACCATTTGTCTAGCCTTGGTAGGAACCTGATGTGGTGGGTGGAGCTCTGGGCCTTTAACAGAGCAGGAATTCGGTCCAAGATCATCTTTGCTTTTTTTAAATTGTGGAGATGGGGACAACTACACATATAAATGAATTTAAAGTTTATGGGGCCGGGCGGTGGCGCTGGAGCTAAGGTGCCTGCCTTGCCTGCGCACGGACCGCGGTTCGATCCCCCGGCGTCCCATATGGTCCCCCAAGAAGCCAGGAGCAACTTCTGAGCGCATAGCCAGGAGTAACCCCTGAGCGTCACAGGGTGTGGCCCCCCAAAAAAAAAACCAAAAAAAAAAAATAAATAAAAAATAAAGTTTAAATTTCTGAAATTGTACAAAATTGTAAATCAAAGATAAGTTGATAAAGGTTTTTTTGTTTTTTTTTTTTTGTTTATGGGCCACACCCATTTGATGCTCAGGGGTTACTCCTGACTAAATGTTCAGGAGTTGCCCCTGGCTTGGGGGGACCATATGGGATGCCGGGGGATCAAACCATGGTCCTTCCTTGACTAGCGCTTGCAAGGCAGACACCTTACCTCTAGCACAGGGGTCTCAAACTCGCGGCCCACGGGCAGTTTGCGGCCCTCTTTACAACATTTTGTGGCCCTGTCCTAGAGGAATCTTTTTGTTTTGTTTTAGTTGTTTGGGTCACACACCCCAATGTTCAAGGCTTACTACTGACTTTGTACTCAAAGATCACCCCAACTTTGCCTCCTGCGGCCCCCAGGTAAATTGAGTTTGAGACCCCTGCTCTAGCACCACCTCCCTGGCCCCGATAAAGGTTTTTTTCTTTTCAAAACCTATATTTTACAGTGACATAAATTAGAAAAGTTAATAGTCTGAGTATGCCCATCTGCTTTTAAATTTACATGAAGTAGATTAATCTTACAATCATGTAATTTTGCAAGAGAGGAGAGGAGTAAAATAATTTACAAGAAAACTTGAATAGAATTGTAAGTCTTTAGATAACTTGGTAGTGTAAGTAATAGGTGATATAGCATAGAATAGTGGATGATTTGGGCTACCCTTGAAAGAACAGAATAGAAAGCAAGATGAAGGAAAAGGGACCAATGGGACAGGGGCAGATGAAGGGGGAAATAGCCCTGGTTGCCAAGAAGGTAGGCATGTTTGTAGGACTTCCTGCCCATGTGAAAAGGGCAGAGCTCAGAAGCCAGCCACACTTCTTCAGTGGGCAAATGTAAACATTCTTAGCAGAGGGTTTTCCCTGAAAGGTTAAGAAGCAATAACATTGACTGAGGCTGGACGTCTTCACCTACACAAGGGTGCAGATAAAAGTGGGAAACATCTGAGATGATTTTGGTGATGGTGTGACTAATCTCATCCCCAAAGCTCAATCATTTCTTTTGTGATCTCAGGGTCTCCTAAGACTTTGACTGTGTCCAGATCTCCCTAAGACCTTTACAAAATGGATTTCACATAGGGTGTTGATTCCTAGGCATGTGCCTATTTCATGTCACTTTGTCTGCTTTTGACTCTCTCTCTCTCTCTCTCTCTCTCTCTCTCTCTCTCTCTCTCTCTCTCTCTCTCTCTCTCTCTCTCTCTCTCTCTCTCTCTCTCTGTCCATGTGTCCTAGTTCACCTCATCATATTCTGCTGAGATCTCTTTGGCTTGGATTTTCTTTCCCAGTTTTAGTGAATAACTTGGAACTCTTACTACATACCAGCCAGTCTTCTTTGTAGTGATAAGACAAATTTGTTTCCTGATCCAACTATGCCCTACTCTTTGGAATTTCTTCCCATAAGCACCTAATATAGGAATGGAGCCATTTATGAGGTATAGCAGATAAGCTCTACAGGCAACAGGCAACGTTTTGAGCTTGGAAAACTGCCAGCATCAGATTCACAGCCTGGGAAACTGCCAGATTCAGAGACCCAGGCTCCAAGGCTACAGATCCTGGGCCCACTCACTGGTCATTAGAGCCTGGTTTCAGAGTCTGTGTATGATCCTTGGGGACAGGTATTTAAGATAAAGCTCCTCATCCTCTTTTATTTTTTCTTGACTTGGAATTTTTCACATATAGATTAATATAAATGATATCCTTATCTAAAATAGAGCTTCTTTTCTTGGGGATGGGTGTGGCTTGGGCATTTGGTCCACATCTGGCTGTGTCCTTGATTCTCTGCTCAGGAATCACCTCTGGCAATGCCGGAGGACCATATGTAAGGGTCCAGATTCAAACCAGAGGAGAGTTGCTTAAACATTCCACCTGCAACTTCTTTATGCCTGAGAATTTTCCCCCATGATTCTGGATCTATAAAATAGGTATACAAAGAAACATTTGCTGATATATCATAAATGAATAAGCCAGAAATTTATCTTACTCTGAGAATAAACCCCTAATCAATTATATGATCCCAGGTAATCCCACAACCCACACTTTCAGAAGTTGTGTTTGAGAGTAGGAAAGAAATAAAAGTTGGCCGGTACTTTGCAGTAACTATCAGAAAGTGTATCCATTCATTAGTAGAGAATAAATTCATTTCAAAAAATGATTTCCTAGCAATAGGGCTAGCTGATGACTTCCCATGCTCTAGGTATCTGTTGTCTTGATATAAATTAAATAGTTATAGAATTGGTGTGGGGATGGTGAGGCCTTTCTCAGCTAGGCCCGGCTCCTGCAGCTTACGGCCTGGCAGGTCTAAACGTTGCAGGCAGAGAGATTCACAAAGCAGTCAGATGAAGTTCCAGGAGTCAGCCAGCTTTATTTCATGGTCCTAACTTAACATATATATTTCCTCACATGGCTTCTAGGCTAAGCCTTTTCCTAGCAGCCAGTTTTCTGCTCCTTAGCCGTATCTTCTTTCTTGCCTCAACCCCCCCGCCTCTGGGATTGATGATCATGATGAGATCCCCCTTTTTCTCTCTTTGATTGTGACCAGCAAGCACTATTTTCCACTTCTCCTGCTATTTTCACTCAGAAGCTCCCAGGCCAGGTGTCTTCTGGGTAAGGCCTATATTGCCCTGAAATATAATTTTGTTACACAAACAATTTCAGCAGCTGAGCAGACCAAATATTATTGGGATTATTTCTGGTTTCACATTGTACTGGGAAGCCCCATACAACAGAATCTACATTTTTCTATGTATTTGGAATTAGAGAAGTTACCATTGTGAGGTGGATGGATCTATCCATTGGGCTCTACTTAGCGGTCTCCCCTCATACTCCCCTTTGTTCCTAGCCAAGGAATAAAGAGGGCTCTTCTCAGGGCTTCTATACACCCTTCAGCTTCTAGGAGTTGGGAATAAAATATTATATCTCATCAAATTATAGCTTGGAAAATTAGAGGTTTTATAATTGGGTTTTATTTGAGGTTATTTTAGTTAGTGTTTCATCACCCAAGTTTCTTTTGTGATGCATTGGGTGCATTCTATCACTTTCATCATTTTTGTTTCTGGTTTTGGAATTTGTGACATCAAGGTCTGTTCTTGGAATATCTCCTAGGAGTTGTGTACAGATAAGTGATGAGTCCTTCCATCCTTTTTGTCTTTGTTTCTAAGTGATGAGAAGGTGTACAGGCCACATTTTTCTGGCACTACTTTAATGATAAAACTATTTAAAATTTATATTCTAAGATCCCTGGAGACTTGGAGAGCTAGTGGTTTCCTCTTGGATGCTTTCAGGATCCAGAATGTGTTTCTGTCCTCACACATTTATATCAGGGCCTAGTTGGAAAGTTAATGAAACATCAAACCTTGGAGTGAGTGTGAGGGGAACTCAGCTGTCAGACACTCAGCCTCATCCTGGATCTTTCACATTCAAAGTGGACTAGAGGAGGGTCACACCTTTTGTGACTGACAAAACTCACAACTTTAGAACAGACAACCTCATTCTTTCCAGGCAATAAAGCCAGTTTCTCACACAAACCCGAGCCACCAAGACATCGAGTCCAGCCTATTATCTCAGATGTGCGCACAAGAAGGTTGAATATAGGGGCCGGGTAGGTGGCGCTGGAGGTAAGGTGTCTGCCTTGCAAGCCCTAGCCAAGGATCAGGACCGCAGTTCGATCCCCCGGCGTCCCATATGGTTGAATATTTTCTTTGTCTCTGGAAGACATACTCTTCTGTGTTAAGACATGCCGCATAGGTACTATAATATAGCATGGTTACCTGGTCCAGGGCTCAGTATTTTTGTTTTAGGGAATTCAAAACCTTCCCTCTTATATTATAGGCAGCTCTTAAGCTGGTTTTAATCAAGTCAATTTCTTGGTGGTGCTGGTGCATATATTATGGGGTCAGACATAACCAACTTAACAAGCTATTGCCTCTATAGTTAACTCTTGGCTTTTACACCACCCACCTTCTTCGGATCACAATCAGCTCCACCAGACGTTATTGTTGTTGATCAATCTGAGTTGTCCAAGGCAGAGAGGCTATTTCGTGCTTACTTTTGAGATGTACCCATAGGAATAGTTACTTTGGTGGAGGAAACAGACTTTGAGAATGTTAACACAGATCTACCTTGATGATTGCACTATGGGTATGAGGAAACCATCATCGAGATGTTTTCAGATTGTGAGGGTATTTTTCTCAGGCTTGACTTTTCACCAGAAAGGAACCTCCTGCTGGAATACTGGCAGAACATAAATAATGGTTTAGAGAAGGAAGCCTCAGGCTCCAGTACCAGGACCTGAAGAGATGCCAGTCTGGAAGAAAATGCTGACACAGGTAATAATTCACAGAGTAAAATGAGGTAAAAGAGGGTTCAGAAATTCTAACACATGAACCAGGAATTCCAACACACAAGCCTTCCAATCCTAAGAAGGAAGGCAGCTTAGTGGAGGAAGACCAGAGAATGAATGCCATGCCTTCTTGAGACCAGAAGTTTTATTATAGCAAGAACCAAATCACACCCTAGGGTAGAGAACGAATACTGTATAAGGTGGAACCCAGTAATCCAACATCAGATCACACTCTGGGTTGGAGAATGAGTAGGGTAGGACTCAGTTAATCCAACACATGGTGAAGACAGAAAGGGTGTGCAACATTTGGAAGGTGCCTATATGTGTTGAAGCAAGCACGTAATGGGAGCAATTTATTTCATTTCAAAGGTAAGTTGGAGATGGAGCTGATGTCATTCACTAACATTCCTGAGCCACAGGCCCAGAAGATAAGACTTACAATGAAGTATGGCATATCTCTGTAGTCTTGAAATCTCATATTTTCATTTGAACCCGGCAGAGCTTGGGGGATCCATGTAGTGCTATGGGTCCTATGTCAGACTCACATGTGCCTTACCACTTGTGCCACATCCTTGCTTCTATATTTATGACTTTTTTTATATTGGATAAACTGGAATTTGGGTAATGGGCTGAAGTCATGAATGGGTCTTCAGATAACTTCAGGAAAATTTCCCTTTGATGCATGTGTCTCACATTTGGGGCAAAGCATTTTCTATCTTTTGTGGCCAGTTCTGGCCTCTGTCTTTCCTTAAAAGTAAACTTCCATGATGCTTCTGCCTCAGCTATAGATTAATGCATAACTTCTCTAGAGTACTAAAATTTTTTTTGCTTTATATTCACTTCAATCATACCCATTTTCTAAATATCGTTAAAACTTCTGTCATCTCAGTAGAACTTACCTACTTCCTTTATCTCTTGTGTAAAATTCTGAAGCAGTTTTAACTAAGATTTGTAATTTTATTTTAGTGATGTCTGATAACAAAACGCTGAGTAGTAATAGTAATTTACCCAGGAACTGGAAATATTCTAACTCAATAATTGATATATTTGACTGCCTGGTTGGGGAGCATTAATGTCAAAACAATATTAATTCTCCTTTTCTGGGATTCACTTTGTAGTTATGTGAACCATAGAATAAAATATGCACAATTATCTTATATAACCAAAGAAAACTTTTATTAGTAACTTTGTGGGATATATGTATATATATATAATATATAATTTTATCTGTATATTGCCAGTAGTAGAATAAAATGGTGGAAGGATCCCGAAACGTTAAGTGAACCTAAATTCACTAAAATGAATGTATGCTGTCTGGTACAAAATAAAGCATTCCATATTATACAATATTTTGTTATGAAGTGTGTGTATCTATTTAAGAGTAAGTATACTTTCTTCTTAAGGCCATACTAAGTCCTGAGTGAAAAATCAAAGTCAGAAAACATTTTGAAATCCATGTTTACAAGTACATGCAATCGGTGCTGAGTTCCTAACATGTAATTGGACAAGGGTGTGCTTTTCAACTCCTGAACGAAGCTCATTTCTGAAATTGTGTGCAGCAGGCGTGCCTGAAGAAATGAATGCTATAGCTTTAAGATAAGGTAGTCTGGTGAGTCATTGCAGGAAACTGGATCGATTTGGAGCAGTCTCCTACAGTTCGCCTTTTTTGAAGATGGATTCTCACGCCGAAAATAACACAACATATTCTAGATAACAGCGGTCTTCTCCCCCCGCCTTGGCCCTCTACCCCCGAAATCCACCAAAACTGAAGAAAAATCCAAGTGACTGTTCTTAGCAGCTGTGTGGCCTGGACTTCACAGGGGAAGCTGGCTTCCTGCGGTCCCCTATTCATCACCTGCTTCAAAGACAGCCTGGCTGGCTATAGTTTGCAGGCCAGGTAGGGTGCCATTGTGCACAGTCTGGGAGGATTAGTATCAAAGCTCCGGCAACCAGGCCCTTGGTCTCAGGCTGCCATTCAGTCTAGCAGGGAGAGGCTAAGACTGGCCAAGGTCACAGTCTGCCTTGTGGAGTGGACTGGGAAAGGATGCGGAGAATAGAAATGCTTTTCATGAAATCATGGCGCAAGCTTGCGGCGCCGCAGCTGCCCTTCTGGAACACATAACATCTGTTTATGTTGGTATCTACCGTGGCTGACAACGAGATAATAGAGCTTTAAAATTGATCATTTGATTTTTTTTTCCCAAAAAAGACCACTGTATATACCATACTCCATATGCGTATTTTGCTTCAATCTTTTATCTGGAAAAAAAAACGTAAAATAAAACTGGCTGATATAATTGCTGCTTTGTGTGTGTGTGTGTGAGTGTGTGTGTGTATGTGTATGTGTATGTGTGTGTACATATTTAAGTAAAAAGCAAAGCATCCTGACGATTAACCATTTAGAATCATTGCTGATCATTAATACTCAAATTCTTGGGAAGGAAATACCTAGCATTATCTTCATTTTCTTCTTTTTATTCATATGGCAATGTTCAGGCATTTGTGCCAACACATAGCAGAGGGATTTATCCAACTGGCTTGAAATTTTGGAGGTTTGAATAAGATCTATTATGCCCCACCCCAGCCCTTTCCAGCCACCACTACCAAATGAGTGTTTCAAAGGTGAGGTAATAATGACGCAAAAATAAAAATTGTTCAACTTGGACAAATTAGAGAAAAATTAAGCTGTCCATGAGTTGTCATGACGACAAGGATGTTCTGTTGATGAACTGTCCTCCTCATTGTCCAATCAGATAGTCGAGCTGAGGCTGGAGCATGAACAGGAGAAGACGCACCTATTACAGCAGCATAACGCAGAGAAGGATAGCCTAGTCCGAGACCATGAACGGGACATGGAAAACCTGGAAAAACAGCTTCGCGCTGCCAATATGGAGCACGAAAATCAAATTCAAGAGTTCAAGAAGCGAGATTCACAGGTAACTCTCAATAATTTTTGATAAAAGGAGTATCTATTTAAAAAAAAAGTCATCAGCGTTTTATGTTGTATTCTTCTTGTTGATGCACGCTGTTGGATCATTTGCAAAACTGACATATAAATGTGGGGTGTGTTTTTTTGTTTTCTTGCCTGTTCCCCCAACCCCTCCCCTTTGGGAGAATGAATAAGGCTTTAACTACAGAAACCACAGGTAGCCAGATTAAAAATCCCATGGCGCGCTATAACTTGGCCTTTTTTTTTTTTATAATCTTGTCTCAGTTCCTTTCATGATGGATTTTTTTTTAAGGTATCTACCCCATACCCCTCCCCTCAGCCTTTGCAAATCCCTATGAAAAATATCAGCTTCACTCCTTGCTTTTTGTTTTAATCTCTGTAGGTAATCAAGCAGTTGATTTCGTATTTTGCTTTTCCTCTCTACTGTTGCTTTTTTCTCATTCAACTCGAAATATGATTAGATCATTCAGATGATAATTGATAAAAAATTATATATATATATATGTGTGTGTGTGTATGGATAATGACTCGAGAGAAGGGCTTTTTTCCCACCAGGTCTGTTGCTTTTTCCTGCAAGCACACATACATGCCTCCTAGCCTCCATCTCTGTGGTCCCTGTTGGAAGCCATTTGGCAGAATAACCCCCAGCTGTGGTAGCATTTGACTCTTCAGATTTCTGGATGAAATGTGCATTGTCAGCATGGACAATTATCTTTATAAATTTCCTATGTAAAAAAATATCAGACTGGGTGTGTGTCCTTGTGGCACCCCACATTCTTTAGGGCGTATCTAATCAAAGGCCTTGATAGTCTCTTGGGGAGAGGGCTGTTACATTTTATTACAGAAAAATCATAGAGCAATTGGTAACATTACAAAAGATTATTTTGTTTTCCAATCTATCCACCCTCCCATCGACCAGGGCTGAGTCTCCCTCATCCTGTGGAAATCTATTCACATCCTACCTTCTTCCTAACTCACCTTCTTTCACAAGTAATAGATATTCAGACTATAAAAGAACTCTTCTGTTATCAAATGGGCTTACATCGTTTTTATAGCGTTCAAACAATAGAAATACCGTTGATTAAATAAGCTCCTAATTGGTGAGGGAAGGGGCGAGAATCAATAAGGCGAAGAAGATAGGAGTGTTTTGTTCTTTTTTATTTGACCTTGAATTATCTTTTTTTTCTTCAGAAAATAACCAGAGCAATAGAACTCTGACCAATACAGAGTTGGTCCATATTATATGAACTCATTATATATGTGTGTGTGTGTCTGTGTGTGTGGGCTGATGGCTATTTGCTAACTAAAAAGTTCTCAAAGCCTTGGTACCAGAATAGCCAGGTGGACCACATTAAGTCAATGTGCATTATGCTTTTCCACCCATCTCACTAGATCCTTTATAAAATACTTGCTGATCTTTGGGATGGTAGCCATGCAGTTCACAAAGGGTGTTTCCAAACTTGCATTCTTCTTTAACCATGATGCCATACCTTATTGTTGTCTTCAATGGTAGGATATTTGGGACTTCGAGTCAGTGTAGGACTGTTTACAGCTTATTTGCATAACAGAATTGACTCATTGCCACCATAAGCTACTTATATTATGTAATTTTCTACTATTTTTTGGTGCTGTTGTGGAAAACCAACACAAATGGAGATGAAATTTGGTGGAAATCTTTGATTTTGCATATGCCGTATCTGCCATGTCTAGGGTGCGGCTCATCCATTGATAACAAAAGGGAAAATGTAGGTTTATTATGTATACTTTGGTCGCCACAATAGTAGAATATGGTTATCAGTTGAACTTATACTGATTGAAATATTAAATCTGAGAATTATCTGATATACTGAATGCTTAAACGTAAGATTATAATTTCTCTTTTGTGTTTCACTCCGAAGTACTAGAATTGCTCATGTGCAAAAGGAACCTTAGGCTAAATGCTTTCTGATGAAAATGTTTTTTCCCCCCCATAGACTACACTTGTTTTAAAAGAATACATTTTAAGATTTGTATCATTCATTTGTAGATAAAATTTTGTACATGCCAAAATGCTAACGATTTATTGTTAAACTTTGCTGGCCCTTTGAAGGAAATTCAAAGTTTCCTTCAGGTAAGTCTTAAATTCTCCATTTATTTCTTTTCGTGACTGTGGTCTAAAGAATCTAATGGATAATAATGCATTTTAAGTCCAGAATTCCGTTCACAAATTGTGGACATATATTCTTTAAACTAGGTCTTTTTCAAATCAGCCTTTTGTGGTTGGATACAGAACAAGCACATGTATCTTAAGTATTGGATTGTATCATTTTTCATCTAAGTTCCAGAGAGACATTTGATTTTCATTTCCTGTCTGGCTGCTCCCACTTAGCAATGGAGGCCATTTTGTAGAAAGGACTGTTTGAAAATACTAGTTAGCCAGAGGCCAGTGAATAACTATTTTGGAAACTATGGTTTTATTTGCTGTTTTATTCCATCAGCCGCTTCTTGAATGAAATCAATATAGTAAAACATCCTATTGGTTCTTTCAAATATGTAATATATATTAATAAGAAAAGCCTTGTAAAGTACAGTAACCTTCTTTAATGAATCCTACCAACTGGGAACTCCCTGTTTGTGAATGTGCTAGAAAGCTACTTTAGTTGTTATTAAATTTCTGCTTTATATAAGCACAGCTAGGGACAGATTACAATTTTCCTCTTTTGACTTTGTATATTTAGCTAATGCATCTGCATATATAATATTTTGCTGTAAAATATTGATTTTTTTCCGGTGGTAGGATATATGATGTGATACATTTGAAAAAAAGGCATATAGATTATACCATCATCATTCAAGAACTTCATTCTTGTATAACCCAAGGTTATAATATTTAAAAGAAAAAACACCCACATTACTAGATACCAAAACACACATAATGTCACATATATTTATCATATGGAAGGGGCCCTTTATTAAATTAAATTATTTCAGAAAGTGACTAGATTGAGTCAATTTGTTTTTTAATGTAAAGAAAAAAATGCATGTATTTTGTTATCATCTTCTTGGGAAGTCATCTTCAAACATCCTAGTTCTATATTGTCATTCTTATTTTGCTTCTGAACTGCCATATAGTAAAATAATTTCTATAGCTGATCCCTTTGAATTTGAAGATAAATAGAAGATAGGTTTTTTTTGGTCCTTGAGTAGTCTTTTAGGGTCCCAACCTATGTAGAGAATTCCGTGTGTTTGTGAACACTCATTTGGCCTGTGTGATCTAGGGGTGGGCTCTCCCTGGATACTGTACTTGGCTCAGGGGAGGCACAGACACATGGAATCACAAGGCTGATGGCAGCTGCTGTCATAAGCCTCCATCAGTAGAACACAAATGAGATGCAGCCAGCTTAGAATGGTTATGAGTAGCATTGGCAATGCGATTGAACTTAGACTCTGTGTACAATAAAATAGGCCTTACCCAAAACTGGCCTTTGTGAATCCCGAAACAGAGATTCATGGTTCCAGCAGAAGTAATTTTGGCCCCCAATAAGTGAATAGATCCTCTTGATGTTCTTATACTGATTTCTAGTAAGATAAAAAAAAGTGGGATTTCCAGAAATCTCTTTTCTTCTCTCTGCTACTAAAAAAAAAATACCAAAAACAAAAACTTTCTATTGAGCACCGCTAGGTTCGACTCAAAAAAAAAATGCAAAAAAATCTGTTTCTCAAAAAAGGAAATTATGATGAACAGTTTAATTAGAAATGATATCTTGGGGCCAGAGCAACGACGCAGTGGTAGGGCATTTGCCTTGCATGCAGCTTATCCAGGATGGACCACGGTTCTATCCTCCAGTGTCCCATATGGTCCTCCTAGCTAGGAACGATTTCTGAGTGCATAGCCAGGAGTAACCCCTGAGCATCAAAAAAACAAAAAATAAAGAAAAAAGAAAAGAAAAAATGATACCACAGGGAGCCAAAGCGATATGGC
Source organism: Suncus etruscus (assembly GCF_024139225.1). NCBI lineage: Eukaryota > Metazoa > Chordata > Mammalia > Eulipotyphla > Soricidae > Suncus > Suncus etruscus. The sequence continues at coordinate 197,473,445 of NC_064848.1, forward strand.
ATTGAGGGTAAGACATTTGCCTTGCAGGTGGCTGACCCAAGTTCAATCTCATATGGTCCCTCGAACTTGCCAGGAATGATTTCAGAGTACAGAGCCAGGAATACTACCCGAGTGTAGCTGGGTATGGCCCAAAACTGAAAAACAAAAAATATATATCTCAATAACAGTAATTACTCTTCTGTGAATTTGATGATCTAGGCACAAGAAAAAGAAACCCTCCACTTCTAATCTGTGTGTGTGCATGCAGTGAATTAAGCACTGATGATCTCTCATAATGTTATTCAAAGGATGAAGATAAAATTATGCATTTTGAAGGGGGAGCATTTAAAAATTTAATTAAATCTCTGTGAGATACAGAGTTAAGAAGTTGTTGATAGTTGAGTTGAGTTTCGGTCATATAATGTCCCAACATCCACCCCTTTCCAGTGTTAATTTCCTGTCACCAGTTTCCCCAGTTGCCCTCTCTTTTTGCCCCCACAAGGTGGGAACATTTTTGTAATTTTTGTAACATTTTAATTTCTTCATTCACTAACTACTTTCAAAAGAAACTTGAAAGCGCCAATTCGTAATCAACATAGATAAGTCCAATAATGTTTAAGCAATAAAAGGATTAAAATTTGTGCTTGAAGAATGAGTTTTAGCCACCTTGTAGTGGAGACGTGGTGAATTGTGTCATTCAGCATTTCAGACTTAAATCGTGATCTAAAACTGGCCAATAGAACCAGTGAAGTCTAACGTATGAAAAAACAGTTGGAAATCAACAGTTGGAAGACTTTAGATGTTTTTAAATACTTGCACAAAAGGTAATTGCAGACTCTTATTTTAACAGAGAATATTTTATTTTAATTTTTCTAGTTTCAGCAACAAAACTGCAGCTTTGAAAGATCCAGTGTTGTAGTTGCAATGAGTAAGAAAACACATCTAAGCTACAATTCTAGCACATTCTAGCGCCATCATCAGATGACTCTTCCAGAAACCTTTACAAAAATCTTTGGGAAGTGAATATTAGAAACCTGGCCAGAATTAGAAATAGTTTGACAGTCTCAGTGTTCCACACTTAATTTCCAAGTGTGTTATTCTCATTTTTCTATCTAATTCTTTTGCCTTCTTAACATATGCTATGGAAAACTTAAAAAATAATGAAAGTGGAAATAATGGTCCAGAGATAGAAGATATTTGGATGTGGACTAATATGATTTTAGCCTTTCTTATTTAACAAGAATAAGGGTAGTCAATATTTTTCTATCTTTGGACCAAATTACATTTATTTCTAGGGAAAACTCGACCATGAAAACTGCCCCCCCACACACAGACATGTCATGAAGCTGTTGCCATTTATGTAGCCTTTCTTGATATTTCTCTCTTCTCCCTAGTGACATACACAGTGACATATAAAGCCCATCAGGAAGACCTGGTTACCTGCACACCTCACTTGGGGTACACCTACTATGTGCTGAGTTATTTGCATTGGTGGGACAGAAGAACTGAGTGTACTTTTAACTATTAACTATCTTTTGCTACAGTTGGCATGATGTGTAGGCTCAGATATTAGAAGGGTTGGTGGGACATATTTTTTAACAATTCACTGTTTATTGCTCAGAAGTAAACTAAGGCTTTGTTAGTGGGTCTGTGTTAATATCATGTATAGCATGGTCAAGTTTTTTTTTTCTTTAGATGAAGTTTCAGTGTACTATATAGATGCTTTATTTAAGATAGACTAAATAAAGCCTTTCCATATGTATTTATAATATAAGTAGAGGTTTTCCAAATTAAGCTGTTTTTTGAAACTGTGTTGGAGAGAGATCGTACAAGGGATAAGATACTCACTTTGCATGCAGCTGACCTGGGCTCAAACTCTAGCACTACATGTGGTCCCCTGAACCTGCCAGGAGTGATCCCTGGGTGCAGAGCTAGAAATAAGTCCCAAGGAGAGCTGGGTGTGGCCCCCCAAACCATATAACATATATATATAACATATATATAACCATATAACATAATAAGAAAAAAATAAGAATAAAAACAAAAACCTGTGTGAGAAACCTTGTTTCCATGACACCAAAAGCATAGGTAATACAGGGTTTTGCAAATAAATGTTCTTCTCATATATTAATAGTATTTCTTATATGCAATAATTGTGTTTCTATGCCATTGTATATATTGCTATGTATAGGAGTGCTCTTTCTTAGGTATCAGTTAAGGGAAATATATGGAAATGTCCATTTCAAGTTAATTCTCCATTTTTGCATATCATCAGATGTTTGTCCTTACACTTCTGAAGTTCTGTAATGATTTTAGCTTTATAATAATGAGCCTATCGACCTGCCATTAAGCTGCTATCAAGAATTCAACTTGTCCCTCATTGTAGACATAATTAAACTTCATTTGGCAAACATATGTGGGCTGGAAGGTGGAGAGGGTTTTCTCCAATGAAGGGTCCGTTTATACTACAGCGCCATTGCATCTTTCATTCTGTGCTTAGTTTTATCAAAATGTGGCAGTTGCCATGGAAACCACATTCTAGGCCATGCGGTCACTTTTAGAGAAAGAATATTCCTTTTTAAAGACAAACGTTCCAAATAATAACAGTTATTTGAATTTGTGTCAAGTGATGGTGAATCCTTTTTTAAAAATCTTTTGCCTTTATTCTACTCCAGAGATTTATTTAGAAGCATTAAAATTGATCTGAGGGGAAGTAGCCTATTTTTGTTTAGAAGTGCTCTGGGCTGGCTCCTGGCTCTTGGACTAAGAGATCCTTTCTAGCAGTGCTTGGAAGACCATATGGGGTCCTGAGGAATTGAATCAGGGTCGGCCATGTGCAAGGCAAGCAAGCGCCTTACCTGCTGTGCCATGGCTTCAGCCCGAAAGTAGTCAGTTTAATGCCAGAATTTATTTTTCTTTTGTTGGCCACTCCAAAATTGCTGGCAGCTGGGGCAGGGGCAACTGGGGCCACATCTGGAGTCATTTGGGGAACATGCCGTGTCTGGGACTTTACTCATGGCCTTTTGCTCTCTTTGAGCTGCTGTGTCCCTGACCCAAGAGATCTTTCTTTCATTTTGAAAACATGTCTCTCCACATTCCACTCACGCTCAGAAAAATTGTATTCCCGGTTTTTTGATATAGTTTTCTATTTTAAAATAGTATTGTAGATCAGGTAACATGGCTAGAAAAATATTCAGGTTTATGGCACTGATGTACAGAGTTGCTGTCCCTCTCTGCCACCAGTGTCTGTGACCCCTCACCCTCCGTCTGTCCCTGTATCACCTTGGGTCTGGTTTTCATCCCCTCCCCTCCCTTTCTCCCCCACACTATTTGATAACACATTTGCAATCTAAGGGCAAGGGTTGGCCATTGTTCTGTAACTATTGATTCCCTTGTTTTGTGTCTTCATATCCTGTGGATGAATGAAAATATCCAGCTATCTAGTGTTCTATCCATCTCCTGCTGACTGATTTTGTTTATCTTGATAAACAACACACACACAAACACACACACACACAAACACACACACACACACACACACACACTCTCCAATTCAGTCCATCAGATCTCGTAAATAGGGAGTATCATGTGACCACTTTACAGGGGTCAAGTTGGAGCAATGCTAAGAGAACTCAAGTCTGGATAAATAATATCGTATATTCCACAAGACGATAACATTCGAGGAAAGTGTCTGAGTCTCCAGGATTATTAATACAGTCGGATGAAATAAGGTAGTGACCACCTCCGGTTATTTTTAATTTGCACCTAAGGAAACTCTGGCTCAAAAAACAGTATCTTGCCCAAGATCATAGAAAACAGCTACTCAGGGCTTCATTGTCTGAGTGCAGTGTACTTTCATGATCTCACAGCCTCTTCCAAGAAAGGCTGGATTTCTGGAGAGACCTGGGCACGGCACGACAGAGTCAGAGCTCCGTGTGAGCCTGTGCCCAGTGTCGGGGAGACACACTGGTCCTCTTTGTTTTCAACCCCGAGATTCTCATCGCACTCTGCATCGCTTTCTGGGATCTGCCTTCCTCCACATTGCTGCAAAGCCATAATTGAATCATGCTGCTGGCGTTCCAGTTTTTAGTAAGCAGCACCTCCTAGACCAGTTCTGAATTTTTATGCATGTGTGTGATTTCCCAGCAGCAGCAAAATATAATACACACATCTAGATTCATTGTATGCTGCCCATGCACCAAGCTCTCTGCTGCTTCTCCTATTGCCGTTATCTCATTCACCCTGTCCAGTACACTGGGACAGATTATGTTTCCTCCGTGGAAACCCTGTTTTGACCTGTCTACCTGGACCCAAAGATAGCTGTATGTATTTTCACACTATCATGGAGGAAAGATTCAAGAAATATCTAAGTCAGTGGCCCCAGGTTACTTAACTTGTAAGCAGTGTAGCTACTCTTCAAAGCCAGGTCCCCTGTCCCCCTCTGCTTGCTCATGTATGAGCCCTTTGTCTCTGGATTTCATCTGTTTTTCATTATATTTTCAATTTTGGATTGCTAATACATTGTTAGATTTTAAATACTGATACCCATAACTCAGAGTATGTAAATCCAAATAACTTTCAGCCAGTAGTCTCAATCTTTTCCAAAGCCACAAGCCATGGCTGGGTTTCTGTCCTGAGACAAATTAAACTCTGAAGAGATACATATTTCTGAATATTTGACTTGGATTCTAATTCCTTCCCGCAAATTTCAGAATTTTGAGAATGGAAAAAAGGAATATATTTTTGAAAAGGGCTCACTTCTGGATTTCAGATGGTTACGGAAATAAGGAGATATATTTGCAGTAAGAATCCAATTCACTTATAGGCCAGTGGGGACTCCCAATCTTTATAAAAATTGCTTAGGAATTTGCTTTCCTACTGGTTGAAACATGTTATACATGCTTTATCATTTATGGGCATCTGTTACATTCACGTGCTCATTTGGATTATTATAGATGACCCACTATTTTATGGAATAAATGTTTATAATCTCAAAGGCTGAGATGTATTTATATTTGTCCCTTAAAGGAACTTAAGAAATTATCTTACTGCATGTCAGCAGCCAGTCAAAACCTTTAAGCTTTATTTTTTTTGTTTTGTTTTGGACCACGCCCAGCAGTGTTCAGCAGTCACTCATGGTGAGGAGAAGAGGAACATATATGGGGCCAGGGATCTAATCTGGGTCTGCCTCTTGCAAGGCAGGTACCTTAACATCTGTACTATTTCTCTGGCCCCATGTTAGAGGGATGAATGTGAAACCTAGAGACTTTCTCTGTAGATATACAAAAAAATAATTAGAAAATGTAGTGCTGGGGCCGAAGAGGTGGCGCTAGAGGTAAGGTGTCTACCTTGCAAGTGCTAGCTTAGGATGGACCGCAGTTCATCCCCCGGTATCCCATATGGTGTCCCACAAGCCAGGAGCGATTTCTGAGTAACCCCTGAGTGTCAAATGGGTATGCCCCCCCCCCAAAAAAAAGAAAATGTAGTGCTTTGAGAATCTTCCAAAAGTCATTTCTGGGGCCAGAGCAATAATAGCTCAACTGGTAAGGCATTTGCCTTGCATGCAGCTGACCTGGTTCAATCCCTGGCATCCCATATGGCTCCCTGAGCCTGCCAGGAGTGATTCCTGAATACAGTCAGGAGTAATCCCTGAGCACTGCCAGGTGTGTCCTCAAAACAAGAATAAACAAAACTGTCATTTTGATGGAAATCTTTTTCTTAACTCTGGAGTTCACTTTGTCAGGTGCAGAGTTTTCAGGTGAAAACTGTGGTCTCATAGTAGCCCTGGATCATTGTTCCTTCCCCTGCAGACTGTCCTTCCCTTGGATGTAGGAAAATGCCACCAGTTCTTCCCAGCCATCATCCTTGCCTCAGAGACACATCCAAGAATGTTGGCAGAAACTACCTTAGAGGAAATGTGGGAGGACTCTTCTTCCTTGCTGTCTCAGAAAATTTATTTCTTAAATGTGGTTCTCAAAGTAATGTCCTTTATGACTCTATTAGTATATTTGAGGTGATTTTTTTTTAATAACAAAGCAGCTGAAGTCAAAGTACAGGGAAGAATTTGGCTGATACCATCAGCTATTTAAAGAGGCAGCAGACAGAAAGAACCTCATTAAACTGTCACTTTGTCTTCCATTAAGGACTAATTGCAATCATGCCTGCTTACCAGAGAAGAAAGGTATTTTACACCTGAGGGGGGAAAAAAGGGGCAGAAATTGATGTCTGAAAGACCTTGACCTCTAATGTGAGGAGAGGAAGGCATTACGTGAAAATTAGGGAGCCTATTTGCAAACTACTTTAATATGGTATATTGAAAATCTTTGAAAAATATTGTCATTGAGAGAAGCCTTTTATGTATTAAAAGTGCACCTAATTGAGACCCAAAGCATTGAAATTGGTGGATCACTATAAAAAAAACGAGATAATATATTTTTCAGTAGAGAAAAATATTAAAATTCAGTGAAAGAAATTCACATTTTAACAGATTTTAAAAATTACTCTCTTGAGAACTTTCAGGTAATCTGTATCCTGGAAGGTTATGGAAATAATACAAGAAATCAGGAGACACTCACTGTGCAATTAGACATGGAGAGTTTGAAAGTGTTCTTTTTTCTGGTTCATTTTGATATATTTTGTTTATATAGGAAAACAAGACCTGATATTATTAGTAATATTTTAGAAATTAGTAATAGCCTCAGTGGATGAAGTTTACTGAAGTATGTGGCCTTAATGTGGCCTTTCTTCTCTGGAAGAAAGCTTTAGTCTGTGTATATATGTGTGTCTGTGAGAGTGAGATAAAGAGAGAGGGAAAGAAGGAGAGAGAGAGAGAGAGAGAAAGAGAGAGAGAGAGAGAGAGAGAAGGAAAGAGAGAAGGAAGGAGAGAAGGAAGGGAGATTAACTGATATTATCTCTCTGTGGTGCAGAGGAGTTTTCCATGAACATGGAACCAACCATCTCAAAAAACCAACCTGCATCTCAAAACAAGGGAATTTTCCAGTGGAAAGATTTGAAATTTGTAGGTTTAAAAAAGGTTAAAATTAAACCGGTGATTCATTCATCTTGTTTGTGCCTTAAGTCAGATTTTATTAATGAAACAAACCCCATATCCCAAGGTCAAGTAGGACCTTGTTTATTTCATTATTTGTAAAGATGTCATTTAATGTACAAAATGCATGTGTTCACCAAATGTTTCCTGAAAAGCTATTTTTTTTTGGTAATGTAAATGTTATCCCCACTTGTTGGGCAAATTGTCCTATAGTTTTGGATATAGAGTGATGTTGGCATTGCAACAAGCGAAGGGGAATGTGAGGGCTGAAAACGTTTTGTTCTTCAATTATTCAAAAATTATTGCCCAAACTGTCATTAGATAAAAGCTACAGTTCAAGGGGTACAGTGTGTTCCGACTCCCCTATTAAATCAGCCTGAGCTACATGTGATGGACCAGAGTTGCAGAAATAGAACAGTGCACCCACGTACTTTTAGCCTCAATTGTTTCTAGTGTCATGCAATAAACATCACAACTTATTGCCATAAAGTTGATGTCTCTCAAAAAAAAAATGCAGTTCAGAAATAAGAACAGGAGAGTAAAATCTACTATGCAAAATAGAATTCTCATGGAGTTGGATTGATAGAGTACAGCAGGTGGGGCCCTTTCCTTGCATATGAGTGACCCAGGTTTAATCCCTGGTATATGCGTATGTGGTCTCTCGAGTCCTGTGTCACTGATAACTTGAGCACAGAGTCAAGAGTAAACCCTAATCACTGCTGCATGTGACCCAAACACCAAAACAAACCAAAAAGCCAGATTTATTGTAGGCAATTTTGATGGCTGTTTGAAATAATCATTCCAGATTGATATTACAAACAGAACCTTCTGACTTCCAAATCCTTTGTAGGGCCCTTTGTATAATAGAGAAATCAAATTTATTTCCATTGGCTTTCCTTCCTAAAAAAATTACACAGAATGATGGGTATGAAATTTCCTTATAATAGAGATTTAAGTTAACTCAATTTATTTATTCAATAAAACCCTTTCGAGGGCTTCGTCTGTGCCATGCCCAACATCTGGGGGTGCCTCTCACGTCATGGTATATGTGACTTTTGCCCCAGAGTTGTATGGGGCATGGCCCTGTAACTTCAAGGGGTTCCTGGTCTGGGTACAGAAGGAACCAGGGTATGCCAGGCCTCTTCCCTAAAGAACTTAGCTGGAATGGGAGTGGGAGGAGAAGTGGTTACAAATGATCATATGAAAGCCAATGAACAAGGCGCTGACAGGAGAGGATCAACATGGAGAGCTTGAAACAAGGAGCCAGAGCTTGGGTGGGTGGGCCTTGAAGTCGTCTTGGAAAAAGTAGTGCCTGAACCCAGAGAGAAGCCATGCTGGGCCCAGGGAGTCACCTGTGCAGAGCCCTCTAGGAGCATAACCAGAAATGTTTGATGGGAGAAAAGGCAGGCCCAGTGTAGAGCAGAGCCTTCTAAGGCTTTTTAAGCCCTGGTGAGGAGCCGGGATTAGAATTTCAATGCAACAAAATCAAATAGAGACTTTTCATTAGTCAGGTACAGGACCCAAGGGGCTAAGATAAGAAGGTCACCGGCTATTGCTTATATAGGTCCTGGATGTTTTCTTGGCATGAGTTTTTTTAAATACTATCTTTATTTAAACACTGTGATTGCAAACATGATTGTAGTTGGGTTTCAGTCATAAAAAAAAACACCCCTTCACCAGTGCAACATTCCCACCACCTATGCCCCCTACCTCCCTCCTCCCTCACCCTTCCTGTATTCAAGACAGACATTCAACTTCTCTCACTCATTAACATTGTCGTGGTAGTTGTTAGTGTAGTTATTTCTCTAACTGCACTTACCACTCTTTGTGGTGAGTTTTTAAGTCAGCAAGTCTAGCTGGTGGGCTGAGTGTGGGGAGTGAGAGAAAGAAGAATTTAAAAGATAATGTTTTTGTTTGGGAGCTGACGGTATCAAACGTGAGGATGATGAATGGATGGATGGGGGTGAGGCAAAAATAAGAATTCTACTGCTGTCAAGAGAAGTTTTAATTCCTATAAAATGAATTAGGCAGGGTGTTGGACATGCAGGTTGAGATTTTCAGAAAGATGAAATTAGATGTCTTTGATCCATAGGTGAAATCAAGGAGTTGAGTTGGATGCAGTTACCTATTTCTTTTCATCCTGCTTTTGGACCTGATTCCAACTCTGCTCTAGGTTTATTCCTGTTTCTATGCTCAGGGATTATTCCTGGCAGATTCGGGGAATCATCTGGGATTCCAGGAATCGAATCTGGATCAACTGCATATTAGACAAGTGTCTTACTGCTCTGTTATCTCTGTGACCTCCAAGGTGAGCATTCTTTTTGAATTTTATTTATTTATTTATTTATTTATTTATTTATTTATTTATTTATTTATTTTGGTTTTTGGGCCACACCCGGTGGTGCTCAGGGGCTACTCCTGGCTGTCTGTTCAGAAATAGCTCCTGGCAGGCACGGAGGACCATATGGGACACCGGGATTCGAACCAACCACTTTTGGTCCTGGATCGGCTGCTTGCAAGGCAAACGCCCCTGTGCTATCTCTCTGGGTCTTCTTGAATTTTAAGTGTTCTCCTCATTTGGGAAGAAGGGGATACATTCAGCCGTGCTCAGGTCTTACTCCTGGCTCTGCACTGAGGATCCAGTCATATCTGGCAATGCTCAGGGAACCATGTGGGATGCCAGGGATAGAACCCATGTTAGCTGCATGCAAAGTAAGAGCTTTATCCACTTATGTCTCTATCCCAAGAGTTACCCATCTCTTATCTAATAGGAAAACAGTAATGATGGTTTATAAACAGTGTCTACCTCTTATTGGCTCTGTAAACTTTGGTAAACCAATTCTTATCTGATCATTATCCATTTGGATCCTATTTATTCACTTTAGTGGGATCTGCTAAGTGTCAGACATCATATCACAAACTTGTAATAGTTGAGGGGAAAGGGAGAGATAGAAGGGAATATTTCTGCATTCCAGCCTGTAGTCTGTAGAGAAATAGACATAGGACAACTGTCATAAAAAGGGGTTAAGATAGGTAGGAGCAAAGGGGTCTTCTTCTAGGCTAGACACAGATACATCTTCTTACACAACATATGCTGCCTGCAGGCTCAGAAAAGACAATGGCCCAGACAAGCTCTCAGCCCACCTGTTCCTGTGAGGCCACCACCTCATCCATAGCATGATTGAATCACAGTGACTTACTCATGCAGGTCATGTTTGTGAGGTGGGGTGAAATCCATGTACCCTTGGGTCTTTTTTTGCTGTCTGAAAACGTTTCACATGTACCTGCCTTCCCACAAAGGATAAAGGGACCAGTAATGACATCTCGTGGTAGTAGACAGTTAGAATTGGTGACCTTCTCTAGCAGGCCCAGATTTATATATAAATATATATGTACATAAATATATAATATACCTATATGGTATGCATATATGCAAAGTGATAAAGGTATTTTAATCTCAAAAGTATGACAGCTGCAGGGTAGGGAAGCATATGACCTATGGAGCTAATGAGAAAAGGTTGCATTAAAAAATTTAAACTGAGGGCCAGGAGAGATAGCACAGTGGTGCTTGCCTTGCAAGCAGCCGATCCAGGACCAAAGGTGGTTGGTTCGAATCCCGGTGTCCCATATGGTCCCCCCATGCCTGTCAGGAGCTATTTCTGAGCAGACAGTCAGGAGTAACCCCTGAGCAACGTCGGGTGTGGCCCCCCCCCCAAAAAAAAATTTAAACTGAGGTGGCCAGAGTGATAGTACAGCAAGTAGGGCATTTGCCTTGTACAGGCCCAATCTGGGTTTGATCCGCGACATCCCATGTGGTCCTCCAAGCCTGCCAGGAGTAATTTCTGAGTGCAAAGCCAGAAGGGCCACTGGGTCCAAAGAACAAAGTTTGAAGCGAGTAGAAATTGACTGAGCTGGTTAAAATGCAAAGAGCATCATTAGTAGGAGTAGTACTGGGATTAGTACCTGGAGACACTAAAATAGCTGCACCAAATCCCTGACTGCTGCTCTGCATTCAGGAGCTTCTACTATCTATTTCTGCTACTGTGTTTCTTGGTTTGGCTTTTGATCTACACAAAGTTGTTTACAAAGTTTACCACAAGTGGTTTACAAAGTTGTTTGCAGTAGAATTTCAGACACACAGTGTTCCCACTCCTAACCCCACCAATTTGGGATACCCATCCTTCCACCAGTGGTTCCAGGTTTCCTCTTGCCCTCCCCACCCTTCCCATTCCCTGGCTGATAGTTTTTTCAAGTTGAATTTTTGTACTTTGGGTTTCTTGCTTTCAGTTGTGTTGAGTATAGAGACAAATGCCTGCATCTAACTTTACGGAAGCACCCAGGGCCCCTGGCCTTTGCCCCTGTGTTATTTTCAGGCCTCCTCTATTATTTACCCTCCATTTCTCTTCTTTCTGGCCAATACTTTTTTTTGTAAGCTTGACCCAATGTTGTACCCACCAGATATCTCCATTCCCTAAACAAGTTATTCTGTAAGTCACAGATTTGTGAGAATTGGGTATTTGTCCTGATTCCCTTCATTTAGTATATGATCCTCCAGTTCTTTCTTTAATATATTATCAGATATAAGATATATTTATTGTATATATAATTAATTTATATGATTGTTTGGGTACCTTAGTTACAGTAACATTACATAACAAACAATAATGTGACAGACACAATTAACATTTATGGCATTGACATGTGAAGTTACTTGCCCCCAAAATCATCAATGTGCCACAAGCTCCACTACTGTCCCATGTCACCTTGAGTTCACCTTGAGTTACCCACATTCTCCCACACTGCTTGATAATCTCAGTTTTGTAACGTGCTGCCTTTTTTTGGGGTGAGTTGGGCCACACTCAGTGGTACTCAGGGGTTACTCTTGGCTCTGCAATCAAAAGTTACTCCTGGGGGCTGGAGCAGTGGCCCAAGCGGTTTGGCATTTGCCTTGCACGTGCTAACTTTGGACGGACCAAAGTTCCATCCTCTGGCGTCTCATATAGACCCCAAAGCCAGGAGTGATTTCTGACTGCATAGCTAGGAGTAACTCCTGAGTGTCACTGGGTGTGGCCCAAACATAACAAAACAAAAAGCTGTTCCTGCCAGGTTTTAGGACCTTATGGGATACCCAGGATCAAACCCAGGTTAGCCATTTGCAAGGCAAGCATTCTCCCTGCTGTACTCTCATTCCATCTCATTTGCTACTTTTGTATGCCTCTGATAACTTTTCCATGGTTCCAGCAATGGCTATTACTTATAATATGTATTATCTTTTCTGGTGCTTATTTAGAACAGGCTTCCCCCCTTGGGATTCACTAGAGCATAGCTTTTATTGACATTTATTTGTATCTCATCTTCTAAAAGTACCTAATTTTATGCAAGAATTTATATAATTTATTCATGTAGAAGCATATAAAGTTATTACATAAACACATGTCATATTTTTTAAGTGATCATGTCTAATAAAATGTGTAGAGGTCAACAGTCAGAGATCACTGATGCATTTAAAGCCGAGGATTAAGAATTGAAATTAAGAATGGCTGGAGCAATTGCACAGAGGATAAGGCATTTTGTCTTGTACATGGCCAACCTGGGTTCGATCCCTGGCATCTCATACGGTCCACCAAGCGGAGTGATTAGTAATTCTGAGCATCTCTGAGTATGGCTTAAAAGCCAAAAAAAAAAAAAAGGAATTAGAATAAAGAATTGGAGGGCAGTGAGCTATGACCTGGGTGATTAGCTGGGAGTCTTTTCCATAGGCTGATGATTTCCTTAGCAAAACATTGACAGTAGGGACAATAGATGTGATGGTGAGAAGAAGATGAGGCCCAGAGTTGTGGTTCTGTGTGCCACAGGGTATAGGCAAGGCCATCCCGTAGGACTGAAGTATTATTTGAGGATAAGGTGTCAAAATGGAACATGAGTTCAACATGAACATGAACATGGCCATTACTAACATCCATGTTCCAAAGAACTTTCTCCTTTCCAATAAAGACGTGTGAGTGCTCAGCGTGGCTGTTATTGGAAACCAGCACTGAAGGTGAGTGTCCTTCATCTGAAGGTGGGGACTAGAATGAGAATGGACAGCATTCACTGTTTAAGGGAAGCTGGAAGAACTAGACCTAGACAAGAAGACAGAGCATGGCACAAGAATGATAAGAAAACCAGAGAGTAGATTTTCAGGAGCCAGAAAATAAAATACTTCTGGATTGTTGAGCATATATGTATTGGGCATGTTTTTTAATGGCCCTATAATAGTTTCTAATAGTTAACTAAAGTACATACCCCAAGTCTGCCAAGATTGGCCTCACATTACATGTTCCCATGCTTGGACAATGGGCTTGGAGACTAAGGAATCCCTTGAGAGATTTAACTTGGATAAATGGAGCATATTGGAACCAGAGCTGTAGCACAGCAGATAGGGGGCTTGACTTGCCACCAACTCGGGTTCAATTCCTGGGATCTCATATGACCCCTGAGCCTGCCAGAAGTAAGTTGCAGAGTGCAGAGCCAGGAATAATGCCTGAGTGATGCTAGGTGTGGAAAAAAAAAAAGTGCAGGATTGGGGACAATATTGAGCAGTCTTCTGTAGCAGAGTAACACTCTCCCCTCTCAGACCTAATTAGACCTAATTCTGGGGCATTCCTGGTCCAATGGCTTCTAGTTGGGCGAATTCAGAGGAAGGTCCCAGGTTCCAGAGCTCACTTAGAGACACAGGATGCCATTAACAGGATTATTCAGTAAAACAAGAAAGGAATAGATTTTACAAGCACCGTAGGGCCCCTGTAAGAGCTGAGAGTTTGAGGAGTTAGGACCAGGTGGGAAGTGAAGAGTAGGCTCATCAGTTCCAGATGCCAGTGAGATCCCAGGCTGCATCTCTCTCTGGCCTCTGTCCTCCTTAGTCCATGGATCCTATCAAGGCACCCGGAGAAGGCCCCCAAGCAGGAAGTCTCCCCCACACCTTGGTGCTACCACTGACATGGAAATTGCTCAAAGTCAAGTTTATCCGTGCTGGCTAAAATTTCCTTTTGCCTGTCTGTTCTTAACTTAATGCCTGCAAGCAATTAAAAATTCCAAATATATGAGTCCATAGAATCAAATGAATTATTAAATATGTTTTAATTTGAATATTTGTTTTCATGGAGGTAATAAGGTTGGTTTACAAAGTTGTAGGTTTTAGATGTTTTACACCTTTTCAAATGGTAGTTACCATACTATGTCTACTGTACCACCAAAGATTTAGCATTTCTCCTCCATTGTCCATGGTACTCTCCCTGTCCATTCTCCTTTTCTACAGCTCTTTGTCCAATGATTCCAAGGGATTTATCTCTTTCATTCAACACCTATTCCCTTGCACTGCTTCTTTATATTTTATATGTGAATGAAATCATTTGATATTTTCCTTTCTTTTCCTATATATTTTTAACTTAGCCTGACCCTCTTTATCCAATTCTTTGTCGAGGTTGCTGAATAAAAGGCAAGATTCCCTCTTTTTTGCAGTGCCAGGTATCATACATGTGATGAGACACTGAACACCTCCTGCCTCATTGTTTTCTTCACACTGAGCACACGCACACCACATCATCTTGGCCCCACTCATTGACTGTTGAGCCACTCCAGTTGTTTCTGGATCTTGGCTGTTTTAGATTCGCAATAAATACAGGAGTGTAGACATCTTTCCTGATTCTTCTCTGGGTAAATTCCTGTGTGTAGAATTGTTGGATCTTGTGGTAGATTTTATTTTACTATTTTGAGAAGTCCCCATAGAGGCTGGACATATTGGCATTCCCACAGCAGTGTTCTCAGTTATTATTTTCTCCACATTCTTGCTAGCACATGTTGTTTCTGGTCTTTTGTTTGTTTATTTGTTTTGATTGGGGATGGGGAGGCCTCCCAAGTAGTGTGCTGAAAAGTTCTCCCCAACTTCAGAAAACAGGGCAGGATGGTTCAATGCTAGAGTTCGAGGTCAGGCTCTTCTGGACCAGGGACCAACAGATGGTGCCCAGAGCCCTTTAGAGCTCCTCCAGAGGTATTTGAATGCCTCCAGGGCCACATATAGCAATGTTGGAGACCAAAGCAACACTTCCAGCTATACCAGCCATGCTTGGAGGCCATGCTGTGCTGGAAATCAGACTCAAGTTATTAGGACTCTCTCCCAGCCTCTTTCTTTCTTTTTCTTTTTTTTTAGTATAGTCCATTCTCATGCTATGAAATGCCAGTTTCTTTTAGTTTGGGTTTGCATTTTCCTGATAATGAGTGTTTTTCCACCCAGATGCCTCTTGGCTATTTTTATTCAGCTCTTCTCTCCCTGTTTCCATGGGGTTGTTTGCTCTCTTGTGGCTGAGTTCTTTTGTTGTTGTTGTTGTTATTCGTTATTGATATATCACTGGTGTTAGGCCATTCTCATTTTCATGATGTACAAATCATTTCAGCCCAGAATTTGTGTGTCTAAATTATAAGTTTCTTTTGCTATGCAAAAGTTTACTTTTGTTTCCCTTGTGTTTGGAGTCAAGTCTCCAAAGATGTCAGTGAAGCTAATATTGTGGTGGGTTTTGCATGTGTATTTTCTTCTCTGTGGTCTTTTCTTTCTGTTGTTTTTAATTTTTGTTGTTGTTTATTTAATGATACTCAGGGGACCTTATCTGATGCCAGGAATCAAACCTAAGGTGATGGCATGTATGCCCAGCATTCTACCCACTATACTATCTTTCCACATACCTCCACCTATACTTTTGAGTATTATCTCCATTTATTTGCTTGTTATTGGTCTGCTGAAATTTGTCTTGTTTCTGCTGAATTAGTATTGGTAGATTGTAGGATTCTAAGGATTTGACCATTTTTTCTATTTTTCTAACTTTGAGAAAAAGTTATTCAGTGTACCCATAATCTTGTGGGGATTTTTGTCTTGTTTTGTTTTAGAGTCACATGCTGGGGGGCTATGTAGGATGCCAGGGATCAAACGCTAGTTAGCCATATGCAAGGAAAATGCCCTACCTGCTGTGCTATCACTCAGATCTCTAATAGTGTCACGTTTACGGTATTTATTTTAATATTTCACCTTTTATTTATAATTGTATTGATTGGGATTTTCTTTCTTTTTTCTTGGAGAGCCTAGCAAAGCTTTTGTTAATTTTTAATATTCTTTTGAAGACTAACCTCTCAGGTTCATTACTATCATTATTGTTTTTGGTATTGCCTTTCCCCCCCTATTTAACTTATTTCCACTCTAAGTTTTGTTTGTATGGGGCCACACTCAGTGGTATTTAGGGTTTGTATCTGTGCCCAGGAATTACTGCTGGTGGCACCTGGGGACCATCTGGGATGTTAAGAATAGAAGCTGTGTCGATCTTGTGCAAGACAAACACCTTATCCACTGTACTAACTCTATGGCCATTCCACTCTAATTTTTATTCATTATTTTTTCCAAAGACTTTGGCTTCATGTATTTTCCAGGCCCTTTTGAATTTAAGGTTGGTTTATTTATTTTCTTGTATAATCCTGTATTGTTATGAACTTCTCTCTTAATACTATTTCTGTTGTGCCCATATGTTCTGGTAATTAATGCTTTTATTTGTTTCCAGAATTTTTTAAATTATTAGATATTAGGGTAGCATATGATTTACATAGTTAGCTGAGTTTTAGTGTTCCAGTACCAATACCTCCCTGTGTCAACTTTCTTCCACCAATGTCACCAGGTTTTCTACAACCACCTTGTCTACCTTCTTGCCAGGCACATTTTATTTTTTATTTTATTTTATTTAATTTTGTACTTTTGATTTTGGACTTACTAGTATTACAGGTTCTGTCATTTAGATATATACACACACCACATCTTTACATTACCAATGTGCTCAAGGGCCCTTACGCCTTCCCCCTGATACTTTCCATCCCTCTCTTATAACCTCCTTTGGTTTCTTTCCTTCACCGTCCTTGTTTCTGTACTCAAGGATCAAGAATAGTCTGGGCATTCCCTCTTTGAGACTGGGCATTCCTGTTTCCTTTTCTTCTTCTGTAGACCGAAGATAATGAGATCATTCTGCATTTGTCCTTCTGCTGACACACATCACTTAATATGATGTCTGGAATCTAGGTGTTTCCCGAATTTTTTAAAGTTCCCTTTATTTCCTCATTGATTCCATAGTCATTCGGTAATATGTTTGTTAGTCTTCACATATTTGAAAATGACCAGCTTCCTTTTATTTGGTTGACTTCTAACCTTAAACCATCGTGATAGGAAAGGGTAATGATATGATTTCTCCATTTCCGCTGTTTAGCATTAAACAGTTAAACACTCATTAAAATTTAACATTCATTTTGTGTTATATAATCTAGCCTGGAGCATGTACCATGTGCAATTGAGAATAATAGTATTTGGTTTTTTGGAAAGAAGTTCTTATGAGTGTCTATTAAGGACATCAGGTCCATATTTTGTTTTGTTTTGTTTTGTTTTGGTTTGGTTTTTGGGTCACACCTGGCAGCGCTCAGGGCTTACTCCTGGCTCTGCACTCAGAAATCACTCCTGGCACGCTTGGAGGACCATATGGGATGCCAGGATTCAAACTACCATCTATCCTGGATTGGCTGCATGCAAGGCAAACACCCTACTATGGCCTACTATAGATGGGCTATGCTATCTCTCCAGCCCAGGTCCATCTTCTTATTTAAGTCTATTATGTCCTTGCTGGTGTTCTGTCTGGTTGACCTTGTCCATTGCTGAATAGTGGAACATGAAGCCTTCAACTATTATTTTGTGGTCATCTGTGTCTTTCTTCAATCCTGTTAATTGTTGCCTTCGTATTTTGAAACTTTCATTTGTTGCATATAGGTTAATAAATATTAAGTCTTCTTGATTCATTCCTTAATCATTGCATAATGTCTATTCATATATTTTATTATCTTTTTTAGCTTGAAATTTATTTTATATGAAGTAAGTATAACTGACTGTGCCTCTTGTTTTTGTGTTTAGTCACACACACACCCAAGTGGTCAAGAGCTACCCCTGGCTTTATATACTCTGGGGACTTAGTGTGGTACTGGTGACTGAAGCCATCAATCCTTCCCCTCACAAAGCATTGTCTCTGCTTCTTTTTAAGGCTACTGTATACTTGTGTGATAGTTTACCAACACTTTATTTTGAGCCTATGCTTATCATTAAAGATCAAATAGGTCTCCTGGGGAAGCAGAAACTTGTGTTTTGTTTTCTCATCTGTTTTACTCGCCAAGGCCTTCTGGTGGATGAGTTCACACTACTACACTTAGCAAAATCATTATGATAACAGTATTTACTGTCAATTTTATATGTGAATTCTGAATGTTATTGCAATTTATCTCTGTTCATTTTTTCTCTTACTCTTCCTTTGTACTTTAATATCTGCCTTTTATGTAGTGATTGAGTTTCATTTACCTCTAATTTGTTTCTTAAAAATATTTTTGAGGTTACCATGAGGTTTGTGACTAGATATCAGAACTTATAACCCATTTTCAATGGAAAGCAAATAAAATTTGAGTTTAATTAGGAGTCCTCGTTATTACTCTACTTGCCTAAATATTTTAACCTATTTTGATACTTTCCAGTGCAATTCCTTTTCTTTTAACATGAAGCTGGAGTGGTAGCACAGCAGTTAGAACATTTGCTGACCCATTACCAACTTAGGTTTGATCCCTGGCATCTCATACCATCCCTCAAGCCTGCCAGGAGCGATTTGAGTACTGTGCCAGGAGTGACCCTGAGTGCTGCTGGGTGTGGTCCACAACCTAAAACCTCCCCTGACACCCCCTTTGAAATCTGAGTAATAAACTAGCATGGTATAATATTCTTGATTGAAGGTTTTGTGTTTTTTTTTCAGCACTAAGGATATATTATTCCATTCCCTTGTGACCTATAGAATTTCTGTTGAGAAATCTACAGGTGGGTTTATGGGGATACTTTTTTATGTGTTTCTTTTCTTTTTCTGCTTTTAGAGATTTCATCTCTGACTTTTCTCTTTTACTTATTCTATGTAACAATTCTATGAAACTTATTGTATTGCTAACAAGCTGGTGGTAACTAGCAGGAGCCATGCCTATTTGTTTTGATAATTTTCTCTTAGTCCCCATTTGGTTTACTCACTGTATTATAGCTCTGCACCCTCCCAATTTACTCTTGATATTTTATTGCCTCCTGTACTATTTCTATATGAAATTCAGGATTTCTTCTCCTATGTGTGCTGTTCAGGCTTGTATTGCTACTTTCGGTGCCACAGTTGTTTTGTGTCTGTTTACAAGCATACTAAGGTTTGAGTCTTATGTGGAGGATCTCCTGAACTTCTCTGTGGCCTTCAAGTTGGTTTTCTGGGACTTGCATTTGCTTATGGATTATAGCATCAGGGAACTGACTATTAAGTGTAATCATTTCTACTCCCCAAGATAAAGTTCTGTGCCATTGAAATATCTTTCTGAGTTTAGCTTGTTGCCTTGCAGGGCATCTGTTTTTACCCATTTGGATACTGTCTTTCATCCTTTATTGTAGAAGTCCTGGCTATCCAGGTTTCAAATCAGCTTCTGGCTAGATAGAACCATTTTGCTATAGATTTGCTGTAATTGTGGGAGGTTTTAAAGCAGATTTTTCCTCTGTTACCATCCAGACCCCCACTTTTAAAATGAAGTCTTGGATAGAGCATGAACACTTCTAAAATTTAAGTGAGGGCTAGAAGATAGCATAGTAGTTAGGGTACATGCCTAGCACATGCCTGGTCCAGATTCAATTCCTGGCATGAGCATTGCCAAGTACAGTCCTGGATGCCCCTAAGCATGGCAATGCCATGGCAACATGCCTGGCAAGGCATGGCTTTGGAGTCTTCCAGTACCATCAGGGTAACCCAGGTAATCCCCAGCACCTCGGGGCCTGAGTAGCACCACATCTTCAGGCCCTTGCATGGACCTGCCTATGCCAGTTGGTTCCTGTGGTAGCCTCTGGGCTTCCTGATCACCAGGTGGGAAAATAAATAAAGTTTAAGTGAGTAAATATATAGCTAATATTTTTCTTCTAAAGTTGATCTTTGCCTCCAAATATTTACCTCTTTCTTTGTCATTCTTAATTATTGAACACCTTCATGTGCCAGTCACTATGTTAAGTGGGGGAATATATTAAATAAATAAAGAAGGACAGGACATGGCTTTTCACATGAGTTTACAGTCCTGCCAGGCCATTGAGCAAATTTTTAAGGTATTGTGGGTGAGATCATGGCTAATTTATGGCTGACTGTTCCGTGTCCCCCATCAGAAGACTGCATGTGACCGGACCTAGAGGGACGGGGAAAGAACACATTAGAACAGGGGTCTCAAACTCACGGCCCGCGGGCCATTGTGGCCCTCCATACATTTTGTGGCCCTGCCCTAGAGGAATCTTTTCTGTTTTGTTTTGTTTTAGTTGTTTGGGTCACACTCCCCAATGTTCAAGGCTTACTACTGACTTTGCACTCAAGGATCACCCCGACTTTGCCTCCTGCGGCCCCCAGGTAAATTGAGTTTGAGACCCCTGCATTAGAAGGAAAATTCTGAACAGTGTTATGCCATCACTGCAATATTGAAAAGTTGTTTCACATTTCTCCCAGCAGCTGGAGAAATAGCTTGAGCTTCCAGCTGTGGTCAGAGGCAAAATAAAGAAGTAGGAAGTGCCGATGAAGGGAGGAAGACAGATACAGCCGTGGCTCATCTGCTCTGTAGTTGGTGCCTAAGGTAGTAATGCCCAAGCTCTAGTCATCTAGTGACCCAAAGAGGAAGCAAATGCTGGACTTGAAAGACCACCCACTGGCTGGCCCCATCCTCAGCTTAGTCCCAAGGGCAGTAGAGGGTTAGAGGTCATGATCAATGGGGACCCGTTGGGGGTTTCCTATCCGGAGGAGACATCTGTTCTTTCCGGAGGGGACCCTCTGCAGATGTCCCTGCCTCCTTCCCACACCAGTAACCCTATCCTATTTGACAATACAGTTCCCTTTGGGAACTTTCCCCTTTTCCCCTGGCCCCATTCTGGCATCTCATCTGCTGAGTTGTCTCCAAAGACAGCCTTGGAAGCTGACAGGTGTGATGAGGCCAAGCTGAGTTAGAGAACACTGGGGGAAAGGGAAGGTCTTAGGGGGTTATACCTTGTGGGAGGGTAGCTGTTCCCCCTTATAGAAGAATCAACATTTTTATCAATGTTTCTGAGCCTCTGGGAAGGGGAAGTGAGGACCATGTTGTGGGTTAGACTTGAGCTTTCTGAACTCATGCCGGGGTCATGAGGACTATGTTTTGGGTTAGACTTGAGCTTTCTGAACTCATGCAGGGGGTCATGCAGATGGGACCACCAACCTGAACATAGGCATGGTTGAAACTGTATTTTCTTTATGATTTATTGTCAATCTTTGATTGATTTTTATACCCAGGTTTACTTACATGCCTCTATTTAGACTTGGTGGGGGGTGGCAGGCAGATGTCTGGGTAGAAGGAAAGATAAAGAGCAAAGGATGAAGCAGCCCTTTGCTAGATCCTAATTGGCTTTCTGGGAGGAGAATGGTCTTGACTCCATTTTTCCAGAAAGGTAGCAAGACCCTAGCCTATGCAGTAATTGAGTGAGAAGGGCCAGCCCTGCTTAACGTTTGAGCCTATGACACCTCTCCGGCTACATAGAACTTACAGGCATTTATTTGGTGGGTGAGTTGCTGTGTTTTTTTTTTCTTTTTTTTTTCCTCCCTACGACTCACCAGTGACTTGAGGTTATTAACATTCATGAATATTATAAGGAGAATTTCACAGCACAAATCAAATGGACATGTTAGGCATATTTAGCAGGGCAAATAGTTCAGGGACTTTCTGAGTCCCTCCCTCCTCAAATCTTAGCAAAATATCCCCCAGCCTTTCACACATGTTATTATAGCTTTTTCTTCTGAGCAGGCTTTCATGCCTTACCATAGTGACGGCTGCAATTCTCCCCGCCACCCCCACAAAGCAACTCTCTTCTGAAACCCTATGGCGGCCCCCATGGTTGTTTAGATGGTGCTCAGGAATGTTTTCAAACATTGATTTGCTTTGACACGACTCGGTGCACGAATTAATTATTCAAGCACAGAGTGTTCTGCGCGCACACGTGAGCCGAAGGAAGCCAGCGAATGGCTTTTCCTCCCTGCCACTTGCAAATGGCCCTGTCTCTCCCCCCCCACCTTGCAATTCGCCCGATTAAAGAACAAAAGCTGGCAACATACAAACCCACCCCAGCATTGGGGCCAATCCCGCAAGATTAGCATAAATATGTGAAGCAATCAGAATAGTTTAGGACTTCCTCGGAACGTGCCCCTCTCCTTATCTAGCCCTGCAAGAATGTGGGATAAACTGTTCATTTAACCGAGTATAAAAATATGCCTGCTATTCCGCTCTAATCATGTGTCATTAATCAGAAAGCACTGCAGAAACTTGGGACCAAATTAAAAACACAAGGATGTGTGTGCTGGGCCTCTGCCACCATTCGAAAGCGGCCTCACCTCTCCGGCAAGCCTTTTTATGGTAACTTCTCGCTCCGCGCACTGACATCTTCAAAGGATCTGACATCTGTCGGCCTTTGAACTACCATTAAAAAATATTATCCCATTTCCATTCTTTTATGCCCATTTTTTTAATTATAGCCCGGCTTTCAAGTTGGGAACAGGGTTGGTTTAAATGATGCTGTCCTTTCCTTGTTCAGCCACCCAGCTGCGGTTTGAATAAATTGATGCAGAATCAAAGGCGGGACTTTAAAGGGAAAAAGGTTTGATGGACTTGGACTCCGAAACAGATGAGGTTTTATGATGAAAAGGGTTTAATCCCAGCACAGGCATTGCTTCTATCAGTTGAACAGTACAAAGCAATTCACATATATATATGTAGATATATATGTATGCATATATATAGGTTCACACAAAATGATCTATTTTTTTTTAACAGCACAGATCTCTTCAGGACTTGCAAATGTGGCATTAGCTAATATTCAGAGAACTGATTTGCTTTCATCCACCAGAAGCTTATGATTAGAGTACAGTCCTCGAATTGGAAATGAGAGGAGGAACACAGTCTTCCAGCGGGGCTGTCTGCTTTGTATTCACTATACATGTCACTGCGGGACAGGCTAGTCCGGGCCAAGCTTGGTTCAGTCCAAGGAAAAGCAGTTTCATCATCGGAGAGTCTTTGTCCAAAATATCAGCAGCTTAATTAAAACAGCAGCCTCCCGACTCTCAAAGAGGTGTTTGTCTGATTGGTATCTCTGGGCATTTGACACGAAGGATTTGAAAGACGATTCCTCCCTTCTTCCAGTGCACGCACGTTTCTTCTTAACTGTGTTCATATGTTCAAATCCAGGGTGGGGAAGAGGCGGTGTGAATCTATCCACCCAAAGCGTTGTGTGTTTTTTCAAGAAAAATCAATGTGTTTGAGGCAGTTTCTTACTTGAAGTGAAAATATTTCCCATTCAGACAAAGTCAATCTGGAGCCAAGGAGTGAAGTAGGTGGGACCCACAATTTTGGATAATTATAAACCCGGAACATAGATTCTAAGTCTTCTTTTCAGTAAGAAGCAATTCTTCTAGAAATTTCTAATCATTAGTCAGTGTGAATAGGAGCTTCAAGACAGTGTGTGAAAAAAATCATGGTAAGATAAGGTGCACCTGCTTTATATTAGGAATTTGCTGTCTGGTTCCTCAGAATAAAAACTGGCTGTTCTGTTCCTGTGGATGGCTTGGTACCATTTAGTTGTACAGATTCGCTTCTTGTGCACTGAGGCTTCTTAATCCTCTTTCATTGGCATTTCCATTTTAAACTACTAATTATTTTCCAAACCACGACTGAGAAATTCTGAATGTGCAGTTTTGAAATTAGAAAAAGGTAGTTCAGTGTTCGGATCAGAGCGGTGGCACAAGCTGTAGAACATTTGCCTTGCAGATGCTGACCTACAAGACCTTGGTTCAATCCCCCAGAATCTCATATGGTCCCCAAGCCAGGAGCAATTTCTGAGCTCATAGTCAGGAGTAACCCCTGAGCATCACTGGATGTGGCCCAAAACAAAAACAAAGCAAAATAAAAAAAGAAAAAGGTAGATCACATTAAAGCACCCAAGACTTTCATATTTTACTAATCATAAACAATATGATAATATTTACATAATAATTACATAGTCAATGTTCTGTAGATTCTCAGGAGCTTACTTGGTGGGGGCATATGGGATGTTAAAGATTGAACTTGGGTTAGTCCTGTAGAAGGTAAGATCCATCTCTGTGGTACTAAATACTCCAGACCCCCATAGGGCCTATTTTAAAATACATGTTAGCTTAGAAGCCTCTTATATTAAAAAATTTTCAGTAGAGGTCCAAAGAGATAATTCGATGAGCTGAGGGCATCTTTTACATGCAGAAGGCCTAGGATTGGTCCCAAGTACTGCCTGATTTCCTGGCCCCCATAAAGTGAAGGCCTTGGGTATTGAGGCAGTAATATTCTTCACATGTTACTCAGAGAGGCCCTGAAACAAAAAAAAATATTTTAACAGCCTATGCTTAGATTAAAATTCAGAATTTTTAGCATGGCTTCCAATTAATTGGTATAATCTGACCCTATGATTTCTCTAATACCTCTTTTCTAGCAATTCTTTCTTACTTCCTACACTGGCATTTTTTTCAGTTACAAATGAATACCATATTTCATTCTTTAAAAAAATTTTGGTGGGGGGGCCAGAGAGATAGCATGGAGGTAAGGCATTTGCCTTTCATGCAGGAGGTCATTGGTTCGAATCCCGGCGCCCCATATGGTCACCTGTACCTGCCAGGAGCAATTTCTGAGCCTGGAGCCAGGAATAACCCCTGAGCACTGCCGGGTGTGACCCAAAAACCACAAAAAAAAAATTTTGGTGGGCCGGAGAGATAGCATGGAGGTCAGGCATTTGCCTTGCATGCAGAAGGATGGAGGTTTGAATTCAGGCATCCCATATGGTCCCCTGAGCCTACCAGGAGCAATTTCTGAGCATAGATCCAGGAGTAACCACTGAGCACTGCCGGGTGTGACCCAAAAACCAAAAAAAATTTTTTGGTGGGCTGGAGGGATAGTACAGCTGTTAAGGTACGCCTGTGGTCCATCCAAGTTTGATCTCAAACACTATATATGGTTCTCCAAGTTCTGTCAGGAGTGACCACTAAGCATTGAACCAGAAGTAACCATTGAACACTGTTGGGTTTGGCCTCCAAACAAAGAAGTTTTTTCCCACTATGTATGTTTTATACCCCACATGTGAAAAATCACTCTTTATCTGTTCATCTCCCTTTAGCTGACTTCAATCAGCATGACCCTCTCCATATCTATCTACGTAACATTAAATTGATTTTATCTTATGTCTAAATAGTTCATTGTTAGGTTTTCGATTTTTGTTTGTTTACTTCATACAATAGGTTTGGGGTCTTTGTTTTGGGACCACACCCACTGGTGCTCAAGGCTGACTCCTACTTCTGTACTCAGAGATTGGGGGGACCATATGGGATGCCAGGGATTAAATCTGGGTTGGTCATACGCAAGGCAAGTTTCCTATCTGTTATATTACTACTCAGGCACCATAGTATTTTTGTTTTTGTTTTTTATTATCCAGTCATCTGTTCTTAGATACTTGGGTTGTTTCCATATTTTGGCTACTGTGAATAGTGCTGCAATGAATATAGAGGTGCGAATGTCTTTTCAGAATATTTTCCTGACTCTTGGGAGACATGACAAGAAGGCATGGCTGAGTTACATGGAAGCTTAATGATTCTGTTGTTTGAGAAATGTCCATTTTGTTTTCCAAGAAGGTTGGAACTTTGTGGGTGATTCTTCCTCTGTGATGTGTGCCAATTTTATTGGTGTGAGGAGAGACATCATTGTTTTGATTTGCACTACCCTGGTAATGAGTGATGAAGAGCCTATATGTGGTTTCTTCTCATCCTTTCCTTCTTAGCCTCATTGTTCATGCCTCAGCTATGTCTTTACCAATGACTTGCTCTAAAACGAGCTTCCCCTGATGTTCTTTATTAGATCTCCATGCTTGTGAACTTCATAGCGCTTTCCCAGCTTATAGTTCATAGTTACTGTTAGAAGTAGTTATCAAAAAGATGGGGCAAAAGGAATCATATTGATTTTTCTCACTTCTGTTTGCCCTGTACTGAGAATCGTAGTACAGGTTATGGCTCTCACAACTAATTTCAAACAGCTGAAGTAAGAAAAGCCCATTCATGAGGATCTAAAGCAAAACCCAGGGAAGCTTGTGTGGGCCACCTGCTAGAGCCAATGGCAGCTTCAGAGAGCCCCCATTTGTTTTAGGGTTGAAGTTTTGTTTGTTCTTTGTTTGATACTATTAGCAGGTTTGGGTTTTCATAAAATTACTAATGGTGATTAAAAAAGAATCTCTGTAGAATACAGAGCCTTGTGAAGTACAGTGGGTAGGATGCTCACCTTGCTTTTAGTTGACCTGGGGTTCAATCCCCAGCACCCTATATGGTTCCCTGAGCCTTACCAGGAGTGGGCCCTGAGAACAGAGCCAGGAATTACCTCTGAACACTGCCGAATGTGACTCAAGCATCTCGATAAAAGTATCCCTAATATGTGTTTTTGATTGCATTATATTATTTTCATTTACATGTTTGTGTCTTCCAGAGGATGGGATTTAATTTCTCTGTCTTTGCATTCTAAGAACAACCAGAGGGTTGATCCAAGCATTGACACTGATTCAGTGAATGAATAAACAGAAGTCAACACTATAAAATTTTTATACAGGAATTCATCTAGGTTACATTTTATATTTTTTACCCTCAAAATCATAACATCCACGGGGGATATTTATTAAACTACCCAAACAAAGATCAGTTGAGAGATTTGGTGACCACTTGAACAATATGGCTAAAATGCGAGACTTTCTACCTAGCATGGGCCCATGTCCTCCTTTGTTCCAGGAGCATTGCTCACTGGTCAAAGGAATGATTCTATCATGATGGTAAAGATAAAGGATCATGGCTGTGAAGTAGTGTCCTGAGTGCCATGCTATGGA
This sequence comes from Suncus etruscus, assembly GCF_024139225.1. NCBI lineage: Eukaryota > Metazoa > Chordata > Mammalia > Eulipotyphla > Soricidae > Suncus > Suncus etruscus. The sequence continues at coordinate 197,500,510 of NC_064848.1, forward strand.
CAGAAGGTGACACTGGGTGGCACAAGGGAAGATGTGGAAGGTCATGGGAAGAGCCTGGACTGCACCTGCCCCTGTCACTGTCCTCCCAGTTAAAAATCTTGTATTCTCCATTCCTAGGAATATACCCTAGAAGCCCAAAAATACAATATAGCAAAGCTCTCTGCTTTCCTATGTTTATCACAGAATTATTCATAACACCCAGAATCTGGAAATAATCCAAGTGCCGTGAGTGGATAAAGAAACTGTGGTACATTACACAATGGAATATTATGCAGCTGTTAGGAAAAATGAAATTTGCTTATATATGGATGAATATGGAGAGTATTATGTTGAGTGACATGAGTCCGTTACAGAGGATAGACATAGAGTGATCACACTCATTTGTGGGACACTAAAAAATATAGTATAGTAATAATATTGAGAGACAATAGATAGCTTGCCATGGTAGCTTGCCACAAATAGCTGGGAAGTTAGGGTGGAGAAGGGATTACCATTACAATGTTAGTTGAGAATGATCACTCTGGTTGCTGAAAGAATGGGGTGCTGAAAAGAAATAAAGTGATATGCATGATAACCCTTCAGTGACAAGATTACAATTCACAGTGCATAAAGGAGTAAGGAGAGAGAGAGAAAGAGAGAGACAGAGAGAGAGAGAGAAAGAGAGAGAGAGAGGCAGATGTGGGGAGGGTGAGAAGGAAACTGAGGACATTGGTGGTGGGGAATGCATATGGTGAAGGGTGTTGTACATCATCTGACTGAAATTCAATCATGAAAAAAATAAACTGCATAATGAACAACCTTGTAATCACGATGCTTAAAGTAATTTTTAAAAAGTGTAAAGAAATGGGGATTTTAAAAACTCACTTTCTTTCCCATGCCCCCTTTGACACACTTGATTTGTAATAGTAAGTACAAGGTGATTTGATCAACATTCAGACCCAAGAGAGAAGCTGGTCCATTGAAAAACAGCAGTAAGATTACCAACAAGAGGATGATTTCTTTGGGTATTACTGAAAGACTCCATGATCAGCCACAGGGTAAAGCATGCTGCCAGTTTCATTCAGTGAACAGGAACTATCTTTTTGTAGGGCTTAATGAGTCTTCCCTGTCTTCATGCTACCCTCTTCATAAGCGGGGAGAGGCCAGTAGAGAGATCATCGTTGGTGGTTTTCTGAGAGTAATCCTTCAGCTTGGGTAGCTTAGCTCAGAGACTTTCTGGGCACACCAAGCGTTGAACTCCTCCCTGTGTAAGGTCAGAGCATCACTACCATGAGGACAAGTGTGGCCGCTGTGTCGTGGTGTACTGCATGCCACAGGGCCGGGTTTGTTCTTTTGATGCGTGTCCAATGGCTCTGATGTTTAGAGTTCAGGATAGTTTGTTGGCAACGGGAGCACGTCTGAGATCATCTTCAGGAACTTGTTTAGCTCTTTTCCAGGCCATAAATTAACTTTCAAGGGGTAAAATAATAAAACGGCTGTTTGAAGCTCTGTCTGATGGCCAAGGGGAAAACACACACAAGCAGAAGAGTGCACGCACGCGTATTTGCACGTATGCAAACACGCTCGCACACACACACTCTCACTTCTCGGATTCGCCTCTGAAGTTAATGTGTGAACTTGGTCGCTTCTGTTCTCATAAAAATGACACAACTGGGGGAAACACATCAGTTCTAGTCAAAGCAGCCTAGCTCTATGTTAAAAGGGTCTTTGACTGTAACTAGTCCGATTTTTTTTTGTTTTATTTGTTTTGTTTTTACTAGAATCGTAACTTTCTCCTCTGGGATTGAGTATGGAATTCATAAATAGTTTCTTGACTAGGCAAAAACTGAAGTTGAAGGCTCAGATTTCATCACTTGGGGAAGAAGTGCTGCTGACTGGTGCTGGACCCCAGCCTAGTCCACCTGTCTGTCCTGGGGTCACAGGGTGCCAGCCGTGCTCTCATGCTTCATACCTTAGGATTACAAGGTGCTGAATTGGCCTCTCTGGCTTGTTCTCGTTCTAACCTCAGACCACAGAAAACCATCATGTCCTCTCATCTTCAGTATTTTTCCTGTCTCTTTTCACTTAATATTTTTATAACCTTCTTCCCTTTATGCTGAAGAAATGTTTGTTTGTTTTGGCACCATACCCAGATGTGCTCAGGGCTTACTCCTGGCTCTGTGTTCAGGGACTACTCCTGGTGAAGCCCAGGAACCTTGTGTGGGGCCAGGGATTGAACCAGACCAGCTATGTGCAAGGCAAGTGTCCTATTCATTGTACTGTCATTTCAGCTCCTAGCAAATATTTTTAAACTCTAAGACACTATTAATTTTTCTCTCATTTTCAGATCAATTTTAATTTAATTGATGTATAATAAATCTTTCTCTCTTAAAGTAAGGGGTATTTTTTTTTCCCCAAAGAGCCATTCCCTGTTCTTCAAGATTGGTTTCTCTGTTCATCTTTTTGTTTCTCTTTCCTATTTCTATCTTTTGGCCTTTTTTTATGTATTTGATTTTTTTTTGCTTCCCACCCATATTTAGTGTGGCTAGCCTTCATCCTAAACAATATAACTATATTTATATAAATATTTATATTATATATATAATTTATATAAATATATATTTTATATAATATATATAATTTATATAAATTTATATAAAATATTTATATTTATATAAATATAGTTATATTGTTTAGGATGAAGGCTGGTTAAAATCTATACTTATAAAGCCAAATGGTGTATTCATTTCCTATTACGGTTGTCACAAACGTGACTCTAAACAAATGTGTGATCTTGTTGTTCCAAATGTGAAATATCTGAAATTATTTTCACAAAACTCCAAATCAGGAAGTTGGCAGGAATGAGGGGCTCATGGAAGAAAACTTTTTTTTTTCCTTTCCCACTCCCAGCAGCTCCTGAGATGCTCCTGGCTTCTTTCTGCCACTTCCTCACCTTTGCTCTGACTCTAGCTGTGTCTTGTTCCTCTTAGAAGGGTTTGTGTGATGATTCACTCTACGGGATCCTCTCCCTGGCCACCTGCTGTATTTGATTCTCATCACACAGCCTCCTTTCCCCTGTATTGGCACATATTCCACTGACTTTGAGGGTTCAGGACCAGGGGACACCTTCAGGAACATAGTCCCACCAGCGGAGAGCAGGACACATGCCTATTGGTTGCATCTCACTTCCTACCACCTCTTCCTTTTTCACTCTTTGACGGAGCTGACACCTCAACTGGAAGGTGTATTAGAATCCACATCCCTGTCCTTCAGTCTGATGGTTTTCCTCATGATTGTTCATTTGATATCTTTGGAGAACTGTTGGCAGAAGAACTTCTGGTTTCCATGGACACTGACAGCAGTTGCTGGGTTGTGTCAGGGCCCATCTGACCTCTAAAGCAGCTTCCAGGGCTGTGTTTTGTTGTCCTGGTCACTGCTGTCTTTCTGTGTTTAGATACCTGAGCCCAGAGTGTCTCAATAGGGCTGTTGCATATGTGTGGCCCATAATTCCTGTGATGCTTGAGGTTAGCTCAGGCCCTTGGAGTTGGTGCCATTCTCCTCATCCCAATATAGAGTCATCTTCCCATCCATTCTCCAGAAACAGGCCCAAAACTCTCCTCCACATTACTGGCTCCCAAACATGCCACTTTCCTAGGGGCTAGAGCAATGATACAGTGGGGGGGGGGCACTTGTCTTGCATGTGGCTCACCTGGATTTGATCTACAGTAGCCCATGTGGTTCCCTGAGCATCTCCAGGAGTGATTCCTGAGCAAAAACTTAGGAGTAAGTCTTGAGCACTGTCAAGTGTGCCCTGCCCAACTACAACAATGACAAAAAAAAAAACAAACAAAAAAACACTTTTTATTCTTTTCATTTTTATGGCTTTTTCTGTCCCACCATAGTTTTATTCTACTCAAGGCCACTTCTTAACAGATTACTAAGTTGGCTCATGGTTACTGAAAGCAGAGTCCTTCATACATCATCCTCAGAGTCAGTTAAAGATGGACGTGTAACATTTGTGCCTATAATGACTAAAATGCAGCATTTACAGAAAGTATTTGTTGGTGATAGCTCTTGGCTGATTCATAATAAATCACATCAAATCTGTTGCTGCAGTTTGAATTTGAAGCTAATAGCCACTGAACTGGGCTGAATGAAGGCTAACTGGAGCTATTAAGAGAAATCCAGCCTGCCACTTCCTTTGCAATTTTACATTACAAAGTAATGTAATTACAGAGCACATTATTATTGTGTGTGCACAGTACCATTGTGGTCTTAGTCTGAAGCCAGAGCCTGATAAAAGGATTCCCAGACAGGTTTGTTGGGGAGGGGAGTTCAGGACACTGACGTAGGAGGAATGGGGAGAATGACAGAGGGAAGGGAAATCCCTACAATTGGTGTCTTACTGGGCAAGTAACTACTGCAAACAATATGTGTTCCATTTCTCCAATGAAATCTGTAAAGAAACATCATAGAACTGACCCACCAATGCATGAGAATCTGGACCCTTTTATATTGATTTGGTTTGAGGGGGGGGGGCCACACCCAGCCAGTGCTCAGGGCTTTCTCCTGACTTTGCACTTATGTATCACACCTGGAAAGCTTTAGGACTGGATGTGGTGCCAGGGATCAAGCCCAGGTTGGCCATATGTGTAAGGCTAGCATAGTTCCCACTGTACTATATATCTATTGCCCTGAATCAGGAGTGTTCACCCATAGGATTCCAGTCCTTTAGTTTGATGGTGCTCCTAGAAAGCATTTGCTCTTGTGCTTCCCAGCTGCAACTGTACTTCATTCCTGCTTCTATACTTCCTTCCTGTTCTTGTTCTTATTCTTCCACTCTGCAACTACACTTTCACTTTCTGCACTTGATGGCTGCACCTACCTTTAGGCTAAGTGGCTTTTTCTCGATGTGTAGAAACTTGACATGGAATGATTTGAGTCCTATTATGACCCATTTGCCATGGGATTGAGTCAGACAGGCCAAGGAAAAGTGGTCCAGGATATCTAAATCTGAGTGAAAGCAATGGGACTTGAATAGAAATTTAGATCCATCTTTTCTTACACAATAGAATGTTCCTATCTACCATATTTTCTGGCGTATAAGACGACTGGGCGTATAAGACGACCCCTAAATTTGCAGTTAAAACATAGGTTTAGGCCTATATTCGCTGTATCAGACAGAATGTTCCTGTGCTGCAACTGTATGTACCACAGTGAGCCAACCATAACAAGTAAAGGTTCAAAGGTTATACTTTAATAGACTTCCTCTCTGACTCTGGCCAACCTGAGCAGGCTTTTTACAGTGTAGATTTGGGTCTGGAACATTGTCTAATTTGCATGCATAAAAAGCCTGCTTGGATTGGCTGAGTTAGAGAGGCGGTCCGAGCAGCCTTGCAGTGATTGGTGCAGGATCGAGTTGGAAAATTCGTTTTGTGGCAATATCAGACAATTTTCATTTAGCGCATATTGAAACATTTTTCGGGATATACTCGGCGTATAAGATGACCCCCCATTTTCGATTGACCTTTTTTTGTTTCAAAAGCCACCTAATACACCAGAAAATACGGTAACTGTGCTGAAACAACTTTCAGAGTTTTGAATCGTGTGTATTTAAAACACACCCAGAGAAATCTCAAATCACAGGAAGGACCACATGAGTTTATCTCTTTCCTTCACAAGGTTCCCTTAAAATAGATAATAACAGAACGTCAAAGGCACTAATACTCTCACAACAAAGAATCACAAAGGTGGCCATGTGCAGACAAGAGCCTGAGACATTTCTGGAAGAAGTGCCAAGATAGCCAGCATCTGTCTGCATGTGAAGGAGATTACAGCTGAGAATGGAGCTGGGCTTCCTACAACCAGAGGACCTGACATGGGGTGGGTAGCAGGGAGAAGCTGTGAGATTGAAGACACAGACTACTACTAAGTGGCTTATCACTGCAAGAACCCAGAGGGGCTACCAGCTAGACATTTATTCCCCGGGGAGGGAAATGAATGAACTTCTGCGAAGAGTATAATGGAAGTTTTGTGGAAAATATATTGGAGCAAAGTTTTCTATTTCCAACTTTGTGGGAAGGTACAAAGTAGCTATGCCCACTTTAGATTCATCAGAGGAACAAGAGTATCCTCCTCTTTCTGTAAGAAAACACCATCAGGGGCTAGAATGGTAGCGCTGTGGTAGGACATTTACCTTGCATGTGGCTGACTGGGGATGGATGCAGGTTCGATCCTCAGCATCCCATATGGTCCCCCAAGCTATGAGTCATTTCTGAGCACAGAGCTAGGAGTAATCTCTGAGCCTGCCAGATGTGACCCCCCCCCAAAAAAAAATGAAAGAAAACACCATTATCCAACCATTTTATTTCTGGGTATAGAGCTAAAGGAACTGCATTGACTAATCCAAAGAGGTACTTCTGTTCACATGCCTATCATAGCATTACTCACTAATTGATGACATGGAAATAATCGAAGTGTTTATCAACAGACAAAAGAGATGGGATGTATGGAAAACTATTCAGCCATTAAAATGTAGATCTGCTGTTTGGGACAATGTGATTAGAACTTGAGAGCATTAGACTTAGTGAAAGGCACGAGAAAGAAAGACAAATATTGGGGCTGGAGAGATAGTAGAGCAGTAGGGTGTTTATCTTGCATGCAGCCAATCCAAGACAGAGGTGGTTCAAATCCCGGTATCCCATATGGCTCCCCCATGTGTGCCAGGAGCAATTTCTGAGTGCAGAACCAGGAGTGGCCCCTAAGTGCCACCAAGTGTGTCCCAAAAAACAAAAAGAAAATTAAAGAAAGATGGGGCCAGCGAGATGGTGCTAGAGGTAAGGTGTCTGCCTTGCAAGCGCTAGCCAAGGAAGGACCTCAGTTCGATTCTCTGGCGTCCCATATTGGTCCCCCCAAGCCAGGAGCAATTTCTGAGCGCTTAGCCAGGAGTAACCCCTGAGCATCAAATGGGTGTGGCCCGAAAAAAAAAAGGAAAGGAAAGGAAGGAAGGAAGGAAGGAAGGAAGGAAGGAAGGAAGGAAGGAAGGAAGGAAGGAAAGGAAGGAAGGAAGGAAGGAAGGAAGGAAGGAAGGAAAGAGAAAAGAAAGAAAGAAAGAAAGAAAGAAAGGAAGGAAGGAAGGAAGGAAGGAAGGAAGGAAGGAAGGAAGAAAGAAAGAAAGAAAGAAAGAAAGAAAGAAAGAAAGAAAGAAAGAAAGAAAGAAAGAAAGAAAGAAAGGAAAGAAGAAAGAAAGAAAGAAAGAAAGAAAGAAAGAAAGAAAGAAAAGAAAGAAAGGAAAGAAAGAAAGAAAGAAAGAAAGAAAGAAAGAAAGGAAGGAAGGAAGGAAGGAAGGAAGGAAGGAAGAAAGAGGAAGGAAGGAAGGAAGGAAGGAAGGAAGGAAGGAAGGAAGGAAGGAAGGAAGGAAGGAAGGAAAGAAAGAAAAGAAAGAAAGAAAGAAAAAGATATATGGGGGCCAAAGAAATAGCATGGAGGTAGGACGTTTGCCTTTCATGGAGAAGGATGGTGGTTCAAAATCCGGCATCCTACATGGTCCCCTGAGAGCTAGTAGTAACCCTGAGCTCTATGGGTGTGACCAAAAAATTATATTTCACTTGCATGTAAAATATTTTTGAATATTTTATTATATTTATATTTTATTTTAAACATTTTAAATGATTTAAAGCCTTTAAAAATTGTTTGAAAAATTAGCTCCATGCAAAGAGAAATCAGATTTGTGGTTTCCAAAAGTGGGGGTAGGAGCATGAGGAAATAGGGTGAAGGTAGATAAAAGTAGAAATTTTTAGGAATAAGACAGATAATTTCTGGTGTTATAATATTCTACATGGTGATCATGATTAATAGTACCGTATTGAGTATTTGAAAGTGGCTAGCAAATTAAAAGTTCTCACCACAAGGAAGAACTTGAAACTTTATAAGGCATATATTAACTAGACTTAATATAATGATCATTTTGCAAGATGTACCTATATCAAAGCATTGTATTGCACTCCTTCAACTTTCATAATGCTTAAATTTATCTCAGTAAATTTGGGGAGGAGTTATAAAGGAAACCAAGGAAAAATGATAGAACAGTTATATTCAGAAACAGATGGTAGATAATATAAGCTAAAAGGTGAGCATGCTATCCCCAATGTATTGCCCTGCACCACAGGGGGATCCATCCATGGGTGAACAGGTGCCCTGCTGCCACCTAAGAGGTAAGATTTCTTTGAGTCATTGAGCACCAGCAGAAAAGACCTCCACACTATAAAGATCACAATGAGGAAACAACTCAAAACACCACTATGTTTAGTGAATGAAGATGGTAGTCCAGAAGGTCGACTAGTACCAGCCACATATAAAGAACTTTTTGACAAAGACTTTAGAGAGGAAAAGTGGAGGATGTTCAAAGATCTCAAAGAAATCATGGAATGATCAGAACAAATAGCCACTAAGACTAAAGGGGATGTGAGGGTAGAAATAAGAAAACTTCAAACAGAAATGACAGGATTAAAAAACTCACTGGATGGCTTCACCAGCAGAATAACAGCTGCTGAGGACAGAATCTGTAAAGAAATTACCTTTGGCCTGAGGCTGAGCAGGAATGACTCTGGCTAGACAGGGTTTTTTCTCAGAACAGGTTTTATAGAGAAACAGGCAGAATAAAAAAGACCAGATTCTGTTTGCCAAAATCACTAGTGAAGTCTTTAAGGAAATCCAGCCTGCATCCAGGAGAAATGTCAGAAGAAAATGCCAAAAGAAACAGCCACTACCATGAGCACCAGCCAATCAGCAGCCAACTAACCAGTCAACCAGCAGTCAACCAACCAACAACCAACTAACCAGCCAACCAGCAGCCAACCAATCAACAACCAACTAACCAACCAACCAACCAACCACCAACCAACCAACAACCAACTAACCAACCAACCAACCAACCACCAACCAACCAACAACCAACCAACCAATGCAGTACTCCAAATCAAGATTTCTCCTTTCTTCAAGTGTCAGGGAGAGTCACCCAAAAATTTCCCATTTCTTCCTTTAGGAAAAAAAGTGTTTTTAGGACAGGAATTGTGTCCATGTACTGTTCCACACTGCTGGTTAAGTTTCTGGTAAACTATATCCAAAGGTCTATAGCTAATGAAGATTTTATTCTGCACAGAGCAGACAGAAGATTGCCAATTTCTTTCAAGATCCCATCAGAGATGCTTGTTCAAGCTGGTCCAGATGGGGCTGGACATAAGTAGCAGTTCCTTTATTCAGAATTAGATCTACTTTTCTGAATTAAAGTGGCATAAAAAATAGCCTGAAAAAAGAGAATGTTTGAAACATCAATTATTTAGTTAGAATCAAGTGAAGAGGGTTATTGAAAATTAAAAAGAAATAAATGAACCTAAACCTATAATTATCTTGAAGTGAAAGCTCTGAAGATTAGGTATTTGGGCAACGTGATCTTCCTGCCATTTTCTGCTGACATGGGGCATTGTGTCAGAGTTTCACTTCTTGATATCTATCTAATAAAGAATAGGGCAAGAAGATGAGCTGCATAATAACTACATACAATAGAAGAAAATGGAAAAGAATCTTAATATAAATGACTAGAAGATGGGAAAAACATCCTCAAAATAAGATAATGTAAGCAAAATCTTTATACTTCATAGTGGGTAAATAGGTTATAAATACATTAGCCATCCATAAAGTAAGTTAAGATAGAATCAGCAGAGTTAAAAATATAACAGAAATTGAATCAGTTTACTTTGTTTTGGGGTCACAAGTACCATTTCTTGGGGATTTTTCTGGCTTTATACAGAAAGGTAACCCCTGTAGTACTCAGGTCCATATGCAGTGCTGTGGATTGATCCTGTGTAGTTGATTTTAAAGGCATGATCCAGTACCTTACTGCAAGATGAAGGCCTTCTCCCTCCTTACTATCTCTCGGACTAACTGAAAATTTAAATGTATCTATCTTTAGAGAGAATTGGTGATGAGAAATCATGAGTAGTAAAATACTGTTTTCATTTTTTATTTAAAAAAGAAGATAAAATAATAAATTAAAAAAGAAGATATAAAATTTATAAGATGAAACAACAGCAACAAAGAAACTTTATACCATTCGGTTTATTTACATGTGTTACAATGCTTTTTGAATCACGAATAGAAAGATTTCATAGAGGAAACTTTTCAATGGAATGATCTTGTATTGATTTGTGTACGTTCATCTATTCTAGTCTACTTCATAGAAATAGGTTCACAAACAACTTAGACAAATTTCTGACTAGCTAATTTACCTTACGCCTTTCCAGAGAGATGCAGTGATCCTAAGTTCTTTCAAACTTGTGTCTGATATTTGGGGACATAGTCTCCTGTACCCTGCAAGATAGCAGGTGGTCTGTCATAAATTGTACTGTGTTCATCTAAGAAAGTTCAGTAATCTTTTTCTGCGGTGGTACAACAAAGATCGATACATGTCATAGTTAGGACCATAACAGAATCAGTCAGTCGATCAATATCGGGGTGCACAATGTTGACACTAGAATAGGGAAGCTTTCTAAACCACTTCATCACAGTGATCTTAGTGGCTCTGAGCAAGTGACACTCACTCCTGCTAAGGTAAATAGAATAGCACACAGCTTCATTGTCCTCAATAGCCGTACACTAGAGAGTCCCCGTAGGATGCTCAGAGATCATATGGTTATGAGATGAATATAGAAACTCAAAGTTAAAAGAATGACATTTTAGTAAGAACAAAGAAAGATTTTCTTACAGAAAATTGAACATTCTGTTAAAATATGGAATGAAATCTGAGGTAAGAAGCAGAGCGTCCAGATATTTGTTAAAATAGTTCCCTGAGCATCACCAGGAATAATCCATGAACTCAGAGTCAGGAAGAAGCCCTGAGCATAGCTGGATGTGGTCCAAAAAAGTAAAAATTAGAAATTAATATAATAAAATGGATTATTTCATCTAAGTAAGTCTCCTCCCACATCTCTTTTGGCATTAGTATGTTAGTTATGTAGTTTTTATTGCCAGCCACAAACTATTTATAAAAATCAAATTAATAGTGCTATTAAAAATGGAAGTCAATGTCCCTATCACTTGAGTGTAAATCTCCCTGCAAAAATTCTGCCAGTTCTGGGCCAGAGAGATAGCGTGGAGGTAAGGCATTTGCCTTGCATGTAGAAGGTTGGTGTTTTGAATACCGGCATCCCATATGGTCCCCTGAGCCTGCCAGGAGCGATTTCTGAGCGTAGAGCCAGGAGTAACCCCTGAGCGCTGCTGGGTGTGACCCAAAAACCAAAAAAAAAAAAAAAAAAAAAAAATTCTACCAGTTCTAGAGCAAGATGCCAAAATTACTGGGTTCTTAAACTGTGGATGTGAATGTGGGCCTTACGGAAGATTCTATGAGAGAGTACTAGTAAATATTTGATTTGTATACTCATTTCACATACCCAGAGGTGAGTAAAAATGTCTGAGGCAGATGGGGGTCAGGAGGGGAAAAATTGAAACAGCTGTGAATAAAGCAGAAAAAGTCAGAGTCTGTGGCCAATCCTGAATACTGCTTGGGAGCTTTTTGAGCACAGACAGACAAATTAATCCAGTCTCTTTAGAATGCCCCTATCATTAATAAAAATGTCAATATCTATCTACTTATGTACTGTAAGGATTTCAAGTAAGTTTTTAAGGCTGCTTGTAACATTTGGAAGCATATAGAAGGCACACAGCTACACATTCGGTGGTTTTCCAGAATGTAACTTGAAATGTGAAGGATTGTTAGGTGACATGGTTGGTGTTACACAGCATAGGATCGTCATTAACAGCATTCATGTTGTTACATACATTTGATTGTAATTAGGCAGAACTGGCAAAAAAAATTCTTTATGACTTATGAAATGGATGTATAGTATAAACCTACATTCAAGGCATCTCTTACTGAGGAAACTGAAAACACACCAAAAAGTCCTCACATAATTGTCTAATAAAAGCAGTAGATACTTTCAGATTTCTTGGAGAACATTCCCATTAATACCTGCCTCCTTATTGGGTACTTTGCGACGTAGAATCAGACTAAGGTCATAAATGGAATTCCGTATCCATAGCAATGTCTATTTCTGTGTCCACCATTTGCAGGTATTTATGTTCATCCTAATACTTCCTGGGGGGTTTCTGCTTTCTCTGAGAGATAGATGGATTCAGTACCTGGCCTGAAAGTAGATTTCAGTAGGCTAGGAGATCAGCAGAGGGAGGCGGCCGGAACCTAGGGAGCAAGGCAGTAATATGATTAAATAATTAGTACTATTAAATAAATTATTAGGAAGGTCAGAACTCTATCTGGGTCAGTTTTAAGATAATGAAGTCAGATCTAAGAGTTCAGGAAAAGGACATTGAGAATCTAGGTAGTTAGGAGATAAAAAGGAGGTAATTACCTAAAGAATCTAATCATGAAAGCATTTAAGATCAGGAATCCAAAGCCCAGATTTATGCAGCAAACAAGTATCAGAGATTGAGTAACAAAAAGGTTTAATCAGGCAGGTGAGCCTGGCAGGCTCGGACCAAATTCGTGGCTGGGAGCCTATCTGGGAAGCAAGATCTGTTTGGCTGGAGGCCTCTGGGGCGTGCCCTTTCCCAGGAGAGGAGAGACAAGTATGTGCCTTGCTGGAGGGTGAATTGGAGAGAGGATGAAAGGGACTTATGAACCTTCTGGGTTACAGCAGCAGCAAAAAATCTCCTAACTGCCGAGTCTTAGTGACAGGCAGGTGACCTTGCTCAGATGCTAAGTACATCAGGCAGCTGGAAGGCTACCGGAGAATTGATCAGGCGTCAGGCACTTGACCAGTGTTGGATCTTGTAGGTAGTTAACCCAGACAGCAGCTCCAGAAGTGGAGCCAAACTTTGCATTACATTGAGTACATTTGTGTTTACCAAGCCGTGCATCCATTTAGAAAATATTGATGTTGGAAAAGAAGTGGCTCAGAGGGCAGGAGAGAGGCCCAGGTTCTGTCCTGGGTATGCTATGGTTCTCAAAGCACTGCCTGGAGGCAGCTCTCAGAACTGTGTCCTTTGCCCAGCACCTCTGGGCGTGGTCCAAAGAACAAAACAAACCACATAAAAATGTGTTTCTTACTTTGCTTCTTCTTCCTACCAGTCTTCTGTAATTTTTCTCTTATTTTTAAGTTGTGACCATTTAATAATTTATCTTGTATAGGTCATTTGGGATTTAAAAATGTGGATTTACTCTTCTGCTTCCTGGGCATCTAGGGTTCGCTTTCTTCTTAAGGTTGAAGAGTTCTCAATGACTTTGTGATTTCTGCTTCCTTCTCTCAGTCTTTGCCTTCTAGAATCCTGTAACTCCAGTGTTGGCCCTGGGACAGGGAGACTTGAATTTCTCATAAAACATCTTCCTTTTCGTTTTTATTTTTTTTCTCCTCTTCCACTGAGTTACTGCTGTACTATTACCTCCAATTCCTGATGGTCTTTTCTCTATAGATGAGTCTGCTTGCTCTGTTTTCTGTAGTAGGTTGAACTTCATTAAGTTCACACGCAGGATATTTTATTTGGAATTTATCACCTGGCTCAGGTATCCTAGGTGAAACACTCTTAATGCGCGCGCGCGTGTGTGTGTGTGTGTGTGTGTGTGTGTGTGTGTGTGTGTGTGTGTGTGTGTGTTCTTGAGCTTGCTTCTCTGTGCTTGTTGAGTTTGAGTTGTGTTGTCCTTTGGCGACTTCTTTCCTTTGATCAATTTTACCTTGCTTTCTTCACAATGGTTGCCCGCTTACATACCTGGGTTGCCTTCTGCTTACCTGCAGGTGGTGCTGTGGTTTTAGCACTGCTCTTCTCTTTTGTTTCCATGGTGGGAAGGCAGAGGAGTGGGAGTAAGGAAGTATAGAACCTCAGTGGGTTGATCACAGGGTTACCAGTGGGAGAGTGGGAGCAGCCCAGGAGGAGACAGACAAGCTCAACCTTGGTCTCTCAGGGCCATGCTGGTCTCCTGCCAACAGTCTCTGTCACTGAGGAGAGCAGGGCAGAGACAACTCTTAAGCCTACCTGAGAAGAGCTTAAAGCCCCAGGACTCTAGCAGCATAGCTTTTGAAGCACTGCCATGAAGGCTCTAGTATTCCTGTGTCTTCCTAGAGGCATTGTTCACAGCAGCCCAAAACACAGCGCCCATTGACAAATTACTGGATAAAGGCGCACAGAATATTAATCTGACATTAAAAGGATGAGATTGTAGGCGCTGGGGATATGACTCAGAGAGCACATGCCTGACATATATGAGGGCCTGGCTTCTGTCCCTGGCACCACATGCCTAGGTTCTGTCTCTCCAACCAGCCCTGGCAGATGTGGCCCCCAACAGCAATAAGTTCAAGCACTGCAGAGATGGGCCAAGGAGCACTGAGCCATCAAGCCAGAATCATGGATCTGAGTTCCATTACATGTGGCCCCCAGACTCCTCAGCCTATTTAAGAGGTAGAGAAGATGAAGTTATACTGTTTAAGGCAAACTGTATGAAACTCAAGATGATGATGCTAAGTGAAATAAGTCAAGAAGTGAAAGCCCATTTTCTGGATGGTTTATACTCTGTGAATAATTAAAACAAATTAAAGCAAACACATTGGCAAACTACCTAGAGCTTAACTGCTGGATGTGGTGAAAATGACAAGATTACCGGAAGAAAGGAGGCTGTGGGAGGAATGAGGAATGAGGGGTCTTTTGGAGTGTGGGGTGATGCTGCAACTTTGGTGGTGTGCATGGTGAAAATTGCACAAATAAGAATGTGGATTTACTCTTCTGCTTCCTGGGCATCTAGGATTCGCTTTCTTCTTAAGGTTGAAGAGTTCTCAATGTCTTTGCTTGTGATTTCTGCTCCCTTCTCTCAGTCTTTGCCTTCTAGAATTTTGTAACTCCAGTGTTGGCCCTGGGACAGGCAGACTTGAATTTCTCATAAAACATCTTCCTTTTCCTTTTTATTTTTTTCTCCTCTTCCACTGAGTTACTGCTATGCCGTTACCTCCAATTCCTGATGGTCTTTTCTCTATAGATGAGTCTGCTTGCTCTTTTTTCTGTAGTAGGTTGAACTTCATTAAGTTCACTGAAATTCTACAATGTTGTATATCAATGACAAATCAATGAAAACATTAATATTCAAAAAACATTTAGTAGAGGGATGGAGCAATAGCACAGTGACGTTGTTTGCCTGGCATGTGATCGACCTAGGTTCAAGCTTCACCATCTCATATGGTCTCCTCCCCAGCCTACCAGGAGTGATTACTGAGCATAGAGCTAGGAATAAGCCCTGAGCACTGTAAGGTGTGTTCCCAAAACAAAAACAAACAAATGAGTAGAAAGATGCATCAGTGGGGATTGCAAATAAAACTGGTGTGTTTGGGGGTAATCAAATAAATATTGAATGAATAGTTGTCAAAATGCTGAGTTAATTGAAACAGATATAACTTATATTATTGCTTTTCATCTTTAAATTGACTTAGCATATTTTTATATTTTTGAAAAATTTTTGAAAAATTTGTTCTCCATGATATTGATCCTAGCGAGGCAATTTTGCCTCTTCTATGTTTGTTATTTTGTTTTGTTTGTGGGCCACACCTGGCAGTCTTCAGGACTTACTCCTGGCTCTGCACTCAAGGGGTCACTCTGGTGTTCTTAGGTGTTCTTATGAGTAAAGTATGGGGGATCAAATCCAAGTAGGCCATGTGCAAGACAAGTGCGTCACTGACCCACTATCATGCTATCTCTTTTAAAAATGTTAAAATTAGTATCTGTATGCCTACAACTAAATTTTTAAATACCTAAGATGCATCCCTTTGCTTAGATATTATAACCATATAGTTCTACCAGATGTAAAAATACAATTTTGAAATGAGTTTAAAATATTTGGGAAGATGAATGTGTTTAAGTGGCAGTGTAAATCCTCCTATAAGTGAATCAAAATTTTTTCTATTACATCATTATTATACATCCTGTTTCTAATGGCTATAAATCAGTTACAGACCAGTTTATTCTTTTAGCATACACTTGAATGTATTTAAGAGGACTAATTTTACACTTCTAGAGCATCGGCAAAAGATGCAAAACAAAAAATATTGAAAAGAAACTAAAGTAAAAAATACCATTAATCTCAACTTGTAAAATTATATAATTTATATGCAAAGACCACTTGATACCATCATAGATTTAGTGTATTGTTTCTAGTTAATTGCATTGGCTTTGCTCAGACCTTTTCTTTTATGTGTGTGAATTCATTTTATGAATTAAAAATAAAAGCAGAAAATAGCAGATAATGTGTAAAAATCATTCTAGTAAATTAAGTTAATGGTGTACAGTTTCAGGGTTGCTGGGTTGATGTCAGAATAATCCAAGATGCTTTCACAAGTGAGATAAATAAATGAGGTGCGTGCTAAGCTCTCTCTTTCTTGACATTATACAGGATATAATGATGACCCTATACATTACACAGGATACTCTGACACCAGTGGGAAGACCTAGCTGGAAAGGAGGCATGTTCCTTCAGATTAAGTTGAATTCAGAGTTTCTTGTGCTACTGGGTTGGAGATATTTAATGCCAAGAAGTATCTCAACCAATGATTGCAATGTTTATTGTAGTTGGGGAAAAGGAAAGAATGTTTAGCAGGATAGATTTCTTTCTAATTCTGTTCTTGGGGAAAAAAAACAAATAATCTTCACTTTGGGGATGTATTTCTTTACATAAGATGATGGAAGGGCTGGAATGATTGCATATCAGGTAAGGTACTTGCCTTGCATGCAGCCTACCCAGATTCAATTCCTGGCACCTCATAGGGTTCCCTAACCCTCACCAGGAATGATCCCTGAGTGCAGAGCTAGTAGTAAGCCCTGAAGACCCTGGGTGCCACACCCCAAAAGTCAAACCCAAACAGCAGATTATTGACTTAGGTATATGTTTCCTATTGTACACTTAAATTACTAATCTGATCCTGGCTTTTATATGATGCCTTTCTTCTTAGTTTCTCCATTCGATTTACATCTTGACTTGGATGGAGTGCTCACATACAGGTGGAAGAGGATGTGGTCACATGACTCAAAGTCATGCTGTGAAGGTTGGCCACACTGGGGCCTTTCTGCAGAGTTTGCTTCTTGAGTTTGCTTTTTCCTTCTTTTCCTTGTCTCCCTTTCCTGCTCATTCTTAGAAGCTTTGAGTGAAGTGAGCCGAAGGACAGACATGGGATACTCTCACTTCTCCAAAGTATATAGAACAACTTAAGGAGAAAAGGGAACATCATTGAAGGCAGGATGCCTAGATCACCTTCCACCTTGGAGTTTAGGGAAGAGAAGGAAAGACATTGAAGGGGGAAGAAAGATCAAGAAAGGGAAGTAATGGGGCAGTGGATCAGAGGTCAGAGTCAGGGGTCAGAGACCTCAAGTATACTGGTGATATGGGAGAGTGAACTTTGAAATGAAGTTCTACCACCACCACTAAACTTTAAAATGCACCTGTCAAGGTGGCAGGTAGGGAGACAGGGCAGGGGCAGAGGTGTATATAAACAACAGGAATTGAACGCCAGTGGTGGGATTGGGGTTGAAATATTAGATGCCTTAAAACTCAACTATCAGGAACTATCAGTAACTATCAGGGAAATCAAGACCCTTTTGTTAATAAACATAAATTAGAAAAATAATTTAAGCAAAAGTTAAGATGCTAGCCTTCTAGTGTTTAGAGTTAACTAAGCAGTCATCATTTCGAAATGCCTTGCTCTGTTTGTGTCGCATTCTTGTTATAGCATTTGTGTTCAGGTCAGTGTTTTGTGCCTGTCCCTAGTGTAGTTACCGCAGGCCATTGTGTAACCTCTGTGTGGCCCGGGTGCACACAGAATTATTCGCACAAAGTGGCTCATACCAGACTGGCAGAGAACTAAGATCCCAGAAAGGGGAAGTGTGAGTATTGGAAACCTACTTCCCAATTACCCTGAATGCCATTCTTTGTCAAAGGTTTTCTAGTGAAGAAGAATTCAGCCCTTTTTTATTCATTCAAGGCCACATAGGTTACCTGGTACTCTAAACAATCTAGAAAAGAGCTTTAAATGTTTTTTAGATACAGCTTTCCCCCTTCCCCCCCAAGACCCTCTTCCTGCTATGTGGTTCTCCTGTTCATTAGTCAGAAGTTGCTCCAAAGAGAGTGATGGTTATTCAGCTGTGATGGCTTTAGAATACTTCTATTTAAGGGACTGGAGAGATAGTATGGAGGGTAGGCGTTTGCCTTGCATGCAGACAGTGGTTTGAATCCCGGCATCCCATATGTTCCCTTGAGTCTGCCAGGAGCGATTTCTGAGTGTAGAGCTAGGAGGAACCCCTGAGTGCTGCTGAGTGTGACACCCCCCTGAAACAAACAAACAAACAAAAGAATACTTCTATCTTAAATTTTCAGTTAAGATGATTAAACCCATTATGTGAAGATCATCTCTTTTTTAAGTTTATCAGACCCAAGTGGAATATTTCCATTGAAATGTATGTTTATTTGCATTTTGGCCTTCTGTTAATCCCTTACATCATTTGTAAAATAATCACTTCAAGTGTAATAGACATTTTAGGTGCCAAATCTCCAAAAGAGGCCAATGTGTTAACAGCCTTCTCCTCCCCACTTTTATTCTAATTTAACCTAAAAGCAAATTACAATTGGGTTTTCCTTGCTTTGTATAAGACCTTTTTTTTTTTCCAGTGAGATGATTCTGGTGGTGCTTCTAGAATGACATGAGAAATTTCGACATCACGTATGAATTTACAGCAATTTATAGCAATACCCTATTACTCACAAAACACAAATGCAGCTATAATGTTGGCCAGTTCATGTGACTCATTACAGGTTCCGCTGCTTCTTTTGAAGTTTATATCCTCCAGTTAGACATGAAACTTAATGAGAGCTTTTATTTTATACCTTTACCCTATTTCTCTCCCTGTCTGTGTTTCTTCTCCCTACCTCTGTTCCTCTGCCTCTGTCTGTCTGTCTGTCTCTTGCACCTTTTTTCTGCATGGTCTTTAGCAATGAACCAATCCCTCCATCTCTCCCCACACAAATAGTCTAGTTCTTATCTCTAGCTAGAGAAAACTCTTCTTTTTTAAGTAAAAGTATTTTTTGACACATTCTGTATAGTATGATCTAAAACTGAGTATTTTTTAGCAAGGTATTCTCAACTTTCTTATAATTTTGATCCTCTCCTTTTCAAAGAAATTGGAGAGGGAAAGGAGTTAAGGCCACACCCAGCAGTGCTCAGGGCTACTCCTGACTCAGTGCTCAGGGGTCACTCCTGGAAGTGCTCAGAGGACCATGCAGTGCTAGGGATCAGACCAGGGTCAACTGCATGCAAGGCAAGAGCTTTAACCCAGTACGGCCTTTCTCTGACCTAATTAACTTAATTTAATGGGGTCATTTTGGCCACTGATATCAAATTTAAATTAATGTGTAGATTTTCTTCCAGAGAGAAGTTATTCTTTTAGAATGTGGGAGAATTTCAGTCCTTTTCTAATTTTTTACAGGTTACAGAGGAAATATGTGTACTGAAACATATGGTGAATGAATAACTTCCTGTTTACTGGAAAACAGAGTCTAAACACAAATATACTTTGAATATATTTTCTTGAGATAGATATATATAGTAGCCCTGAGAATTTCAGAATTATTCTTTTTTAAATGTTATTTTCTTGAAGCCATTGTAATCTACAAAGTCCTTCATAGTTGAATTTGAGATATTTAGTGAGTCAGGGCCATTCCCACCACCAGTGTCGACCTCCCTCCATCAAATGATCCCAGTGTGCAACTTATACCACCACCCTCTGCCCCTAAATCTCAGAATTATTCTTAAAGGTAAATCTGTGGTTTCAGTCTTAAGTATCTCAAAGTCATTTGTGACATTTAAACTCATTTGCATTTGATAGCAAAGGACATAGCATTCTAAAACAAGGAACTTCTCTTTGCAGCTTATACATGGCAGGTTAAAAATAGACAATATGCTGCCTGAGGAATCTGCAAACCTGGTTTCTTACCTGACTTTTCTGGGACTTCAGCTGCATTCAGAATGGTTTTCTTCTCTGCTCTTCCTCTTCCTGATTTGCAATACCTTGGGAACTAGAGAGTCAAAACCTTATCCCACACAAACACCATACAAGTATAAACTTTTCTTAATTTATAAAACTACCACACATATAAAAGAATCTTACAGGGGCCAGAGCAATAGTATAGCAGGTAGGGCATTTGTCTTGCACAGGGTCAACACAGGTTCAATCCCCAGCATCTCCTATGGTCATCTGAGCCTGCTAGGAGTGATGCATGAGCACTGCTGGGTGAAGCAGAAAAACAAAACAAAAAATAACCATATAATATGATTAAATTTGAAATAATGCATTTCCTCTCAATGTTCAATATATCCTGTGACACAGGATACAGCTCTACGGTAAAGTATCTTCTATTTTAACTACTTAGATATATTTATGTTTTTAATAAGAAACATTGAATATCAAATAAGATGTCTTAAGCACGATATAAATTCAATCTGCTATAAAATAGACATGTTAAATCGTTCCAAAGTATTTTTAGTGATTCAGCAGTACTTTCCTAATATATGCTGATCTTTCTTGAAGTCTGAATTTTCACTTTCAAATAAATTCTACATTTTTTTTTGTGTGGTTTTTGGGTCACACCCGGCAGTGCTCAGGGATTATTCCTGGCTCCAGGCTCAGAAATTGTTCCTGGCAGGCACGGGGGACCATATGGGACGCCGGGATTCGAACCGATGACCTCCTGCATGAAAGGCAAACGCCTTACCTCCATGCTATCTCTCTGGCCCCAAATTCTACATTTCTTTTCTTTTCCCTTTTTTTTGTTTTTGGGCCACACTTGGTGATGCTCAGGGGTTACTCTTGGCTTTGTGCTCAGAAATACTCCTGGCAGGCTTGGGGAACCATATGGGATACGTGGGATCAAACCCAGGTCCATCGCGGGTTGGCTGCATTCAAGGCAAATGCTGAACTGTTGTACTATCACTCCAGCCCCTAAATTCTACATTTCTAATGAATTCTTTAAAAAGTAGGCCCTGAGATATGTAGCCAATGGTTATAGTCCCTGACACTGCCTGGTTCCCTCACACCACAGAAAAAAACACCCAAAAGTTGCCCCTAAACACTGCTGGGTATGGTCCAAAATACCCCCAAAAAAGTATATTACAGTCAATGTAGTTCTTTCATTTAAATTTTTAAAAGTGAAAAAAAAGTAAGAACTTTTGTTTTGGTGAAGTAAAATTTCTAGAAGGACAAAAATTTCAAGTGATGTTTCATTAATAATTTTGGCAAGTCATCAGTGACCAAAATAGAATATAACTTCTCTACATTTTAGTTTTTAAGATATAGTATTTAACATAAAAATACATAGTAAGTATATTTTAAAATATATTTTATTTTAGAAGTATATTTTATATAATAAGTAACAGAACTATCAATCTCATCGGTTTTCTTCTAAGATTGATTTGTAAAGACGGCCAGGATTAGGTTTTCCTTTTCTATGATGATAGCTGCAAGTTACCCCCATTATTTCCTCTTAATACATAATCATCATGTGGAGTTTTGAGGGCATGTACTTGAGAACACATTTTAAATACTTTACATAAAAACACTTAAGGTAGGAAATGTAACGTAGTAATATATGAAGCTAGGTTGTTTTATATGTGTATCTATTAGTAGCTCTAACATTTCAAATAGCAAATGGATGAGATATATATGACATTAATGGATATGCCCATAAAAGCAAATAGCAGGGGCCAGAGTTATAGCACAACGGTCAGGAACTTGCTTTGCACGTGGCCAACCTGGGCTCAATTCCTGACATCCATTATAGTTCTCTAAGTCCCGCCATGAGGGATTCCTGAACACAAAGTCAGAAGTATCCCCTGAACACCACTGGGTGTGGCTCCAAAATAAACAAACACAAAAGACAATGAAAAAGCAGATAGCAACTATTTATTTTCCTAAAATGACTTACAATGGCCCCCAAAGGTTAACTCAAATTCCTTAAGCCCTATCCATTTATATTTCTTTACAATGATAATTGATGTCTGCAATAATGACCTCGAACGATTTTATGGTTTTGGAATATTTTCAAACTCTTCAAAGAAAGATTAAAGTATTATAAGTGTCTCTGTAAGAACTTGCCTTCCTCCACAAAGGGTACTCATTTCTTGGTATATGTGGTACTTCAAATGAGTTAATTATCTCACTTATATACAAGCCACATAGACCAACTGCCTTGGTCCTTCCTTTCTAAGTTGAAATGAAAGGACCAGATGAATCAAAATAAATCAGAAGGAGACCAAAGAGGGCTCCATCACTGCAGGGGTGGACGTAGGAGCACCCCAACCTTTACTGTGGGTTGATCTGGTTGTTCATTTCTTCAAACCTTCAACCATCTATGAGGTGTTCTCACTGTAGTGGTAAGTACTTTGAAATGCTGAAGCTTTACATAGCTTCATCATACATATAGTTAGTTGCCCTTCCCTGCCCCACAGAGAAGATCAGTCACACCTCACCCCTGCTCTCTGCACTGCTTCTTCAGGTAGCTAAGAAACACAGGCCAGTGATTTCTTTGCAATTGTACTCTTGAAACCTGAAGAAAGGGATTATATCTGGCCACATAGACTGCTCAGTTCATTCTAACTCAGTGGTAGGACAAAAGGAAGGCAGGATGATGGTGTGAGGGCTCCCATTTTGGGGGTCCTGCCTATTTGCT
This sequence comes from Suncus etruscus, assembly GCF_024139225.1. Classification (NCBI taxonomy): domain Eukaryota; kingdom Metazoa; phylum Chordata; class Mammalia; order Eulipotyphla; family Soricidae; genus Suncus; species Suncus etruscus. Next base: position 197,523,245 of record NC_064848.1, read on the forward strand.
GTGGGAGGAGCTTGTCAGTGAGGAGAAGGTGGTCCAGGAGTTCCAGTCACTCTTCCTGTGATGGATCTACCTAGAGCTGTTTCCTTAGTGGATCCTGCCTCCTTGATGAGGAAAAGAACATGTCTCTTCAGACATAGATACTGATGCAGAGGGAAGAGAGGAGAGTCAAAAGAAGAGGAAAGAAGAAAGGTGATAGCGGGGCTGAAGAGATAGCACAGCAGTAGGGTGTTTGCCTTGCACACAGCTGACCCAGAACGGACCTGGGTTCGATTCCTGTCGTTCCATACGGTCCCCTGAGCCTACCAGGATTTCTGAGAACAGAGCCAGAAATAACCCCCGACCACTGCCAGGTGTGACCCAAAGACCAAAAAGAGAGAGAGAAAAAAAAAGAGAGAGATAGCTAAGAGAGGAGAGACTAGGAAGGAGAGGAGAGAGGATCAGTTTCTTTATGGGTGCTTCTGCAGGTCTTGGGTGTTTCTATGGCAAGACAAGCATGATAGATAAACCAGCAATTAGCATGGTTGACTCTAAACTACCCAAGGACATGAGATCAGCATCAAAGTCAAAGTTCCCCTAGTCTGCCCTGTCCTTCACATGCCTTGGCCTGTCCTGTATTCATACCTTTTGTCTTACTTTTTCTTTTTTTCTTTTGGTTTTGGGCCACAGCTGGTGACTCTCAAGGAATCACTCCTGGCCATGTACTCAGAAATCACCCCTGGCTTGGTAAACCACATGGGATACTGTGGTATTGAACCTCTGTTCTTCCTAGGTCAGCCACGTGCAAGGCAAACACCCTACCATTGCGCCACTGCTCTGGCCCCATTTCAAATCTTTTCACTCTGCCTTCTTACTCTTTGGATGTTTTCCTTTCCATTCTTCCTCTCCATATTGCCTGCTTCCTGCCTCAACAGAGGTACCAGTTGTCCTACCTGAGAATGAAGTTACTGAATCTTCAATTAGTGCATGTTATTTGGTAGGAACCTACATATATCATATCTGGCATGATTTTCTTTGGGAAACAAAAGCACTATTTTTACCAGAAGAAAATATTTTGTTGCATATAATATTTATAAAATATCTATTGTTGGGGCAGGACACAAAATTAGAATGTTAATTAATGTGTGCTAGAATGTGTGTGTGACAAGTAGGAAGGCTGGGTTAGATCCTTGGCACCACATAGTTCCTGGGAACAAAGCTGGGTATAGCCCCTGAGTACTTCTGCATATGACCAAAATCAATATTAAATAAATAAACCAAAAAAATAAAGTAATGTGAGGGGATTATAAAGCCATGCATTAAAATGTATTTTCTTTGACTCTGTAAGCTCAAATATACACATAAATATCATGTCTAGTATGCTGATGATAGATTATATTTTGATCAGTTTTGTATAACTTAAATAATATTTGGTAAACTTAATGGTAGCCATAAATAAGACTGTCTTCTAGAATTTTTAGCATGTTGTTCTAAAGTGGTTTTTTTTATGATAATCAAAAGTAAAGAATAATGAAGCAATGTGGTATTCACTGGCATCATTGAAATTGAGCTTTCCCTCTGAGATATCCTCAACAAAAAGGGATAAAACATCTCAATATTTCATTTCCAATGAAAAATAGAAAAAGCTAGATTAAAATAATATTGTACTCTGTTTTTTAGTATGCATATAGGATGCCACAGATATTTTTATATTGACTTAGTTTTGTTAGGTTTTATTTTTGTTGTTTTTTTGGTTTTGTTTTTTGTTTATATGCTACATCCAGTGACACTCAATAGAATTCTGGCTTTGCACTCAGAAATTATTCCTGACAGGCTCAGGGGACCATATGTGATGCCGGAATCAAACTGGAGTTCGCTGTATACAAGGCAAATGTCCTATCCACTGTCCTGTCACTCCGGCCTCTGTTTATTGAAGAAAATAGACAAGTGGGATGATCTCACAGATAGGATAGATAGATGGAAGATAGATTGATTGATAGATGATAGATATATTTCTTATATATAAGATAAAATATATAAGATATATTTCTTAGAGAATATAAGAAACATTTAAAAAAATCAACCAGCAGTCTTTGACAAAGAACAGAGTTATCTGAGAAGAGAGGAGTGTGAGTGGGAGAAAAAATAGAGGAGATAGAAGAAAAGAGCATGGAAGCTGGAAGATAATACTAGGGTTTAGACACTAGCCTTGCATGTATCTAACTCTGGATTCTGAGACTACCTAAGGTAGCCTGCCATTGGGTATAAAAACTCATCATTTTAAAAATCCAGGGTTTGGAGAGATAGTACAGGGGTTAAGACACTTGCCTAGCATGTGGCACGACAGGTTTGATCCTTGACGCGATAAATGGTCCTTTGTGTTCTGCCAGAGCTAGGAGCACAGCCAGGTGTGGCCTCAGACAAAAGGGGGCTTATATCGTACAAGATTGTGACATAATAATGATGTACTAGCAATTGCAAGCAAAATTAACATCATGATTTATCACACAAATTCAATGTAATCTTAATCTTCTCTTGTTAGCAGGTACAAGAATGAAACACATTAAACCTGTGCCTGTACCGAATCTTTCTCCTTTCCCCATTTTCTGGCATCTCTTTCCTTAAAGAGAACCAGAGTCCTTAAGCATGCAGATAATTACTGACAAAATGTTTCAGTGTAGCTTTATCTTATATGTGTTTGCTGTACAGTAAATTGTTTACTTTGGCTTGCCTTTGAATTTTACGGTTGCATCTTAGAGCTAATCTGTGATTTGCATTTTTTGCTGTTATTTTTCTGACTCATCCAGCATTTTGCATGCCGGGCACATTTTGCTTTTAATAATATCCTGGGATATAAGGAAGAGTAGGTTCCTTATATAGTCATGGACACATGACTATCAATAGCTCTGTAGTGTTTCAAAAACTACGATTGCAGATTCTTGGCCATATGCTGTGCATACATGTAAGAGTTTTTCTTTAAGCATTTTTTGGGGGGCGGGGGCATGGCTTACCAAAGCTCAGCTAGTTCCAGATAGTGCCAAATTAATTTAACATGGCATTTTATCACTTTTAACTTAGGCCAGTAGTATGTAAGAATGACATTGTTATATGACCTTGCCAACTTTTGGTACAGTTAGGCTGCAGAACATTTATATGTGGATGAAATTTTCTTTTCTTATGACTAACTAGGTGTCACCTTTGCTCTACTTACCATTAAATTGTTGGCTTTCTTGGTATTCATATTTTTAGTAGATGGTTTGTTGACACACTCTAGAAATTCTGAACAATCCTTTTGTGAATTGTATCCCATCAGTCTCTTTTACCATATTTTGATATTTTTTATTTATTTATTTATTTACTTTTTTGGTTTATGGGTCATGCCCAATAGCACTCACGAGTTACTCTGGCTCTGCACTTAGAAATCACTCCTGGAAGGCTCAGGGGACCATATGGGATGCCGGGGATAAAACCCGGGTTCGTCCTGGGTTAGCCACATGCAAGGCAAATACCCAACCATTGTGCTACTACTCTTGCTCCTTTTGATATCGTCATTATCTTTAAAGGATCATATTTTCCTCTAATATCTTTACTTAAGCACCATAGTTAAAAACATGTTTGTAGTTGGGTTGCACTGATGTAAAGGGTCTTTTTGATGAATGGTGGTTTTCAGGTTTTTGGGGTTTTGGGAGTGGGGTGGGGGCCACACCTGGCACCACTCAGGTGTTACTCCTGGCTCTACAATCAGAAATCGCTCCTGGCAGGCTGGGGGACCATATAGGATGCTGGGATTCAAACCACTGTCCTTCTACATGCAAGGCAAACGCCCTATCCTCCATGCTATCTCTCTGGCCCCAGGTTTTTTTTTTTTTTTTTTTTTTTTTTTTGGTTTTTGGGTCACACCCGGCATTGCTCAGGGGTTACTCCTGGCTGTCTGCTCAGAAATAGCTCCTGGCAGGCACGGGGGACCATATGGGACACCAGAATTCGAACCAACCACCTTTGGTCCTGGATCAGCCGTTTGCAAGGCAAACGCCGCTGTGCTATCTCTCCGGGCCCAGGTGTTTTTTTTTTAAGTTAGTTAATGAATTCTGTTTTTAATATGCCTCTAGGAGATGTCTGCCTCTGTAACTAGACCGTGTAATATCTTTTCCTTCTCTGAGTTTCTCATTGCCATTGCCATTGTAATATCTTTTCCTTCTCTGAGTTTCTCATTGTAGTCTTTCAGAGGTATTGCTTAGATCAATATGGCACCAGAGTTGCAGTGCCATCCCATTCCCAAAAGACCCTCTTTCCCTTTCTCCCCCTCTCCCTGCTTTTCCTCTGGTAGAAATTACAGTCTTCTGTGAGGTTAGGAGTAAATTTTGTAGGTTTTTTTTCTTACAGTTCATTTAGCTGAGTGATTTGTACTACACAAGGAAGCTGTCTAGTAACTGTCTTCTTGTCCTTAGCTCACTTAACATAATGACCTCACGTTGAAACTGTTTTATCCTAAAAGATTAGTTTCACCCTTTTTAAGAACAGACTAGTAGTCCATTGTGTATTTTTATAATGTAGCTTCATTATTTAGTCTGTGCACGTTTTAGGTTGATATCAAATTTTTGTGGTTCTTGTGAATGATGATGTTTTGAGCACAGAGCTGCAAATATTTTTTTGAATCAGTGTTTTATATACCAAAGATTCTTAGTTACATTGACCCTGTCAAATTAATGTTATTTTTGTTATTTTTAAGAAACACTTCTTACATAGAAAGATTAGTTCATGTCATAAACTTGTGATTTTATGTTGTGATAGTTGGCATTGTTTTCATCTCCATATTTTAATATAAAATGTTGGTATGTAATTTAAAAACTGTGGTTTACATAGTTTTTGATAGCAGTATTTTTAGAGATAGTGTTCTATCTCCTTTTTTATAGTATTTGGATCTTTATTTTTATTCGTTTTGGTTTTGGGGCCTTTTCTGGTGGTAGCGCTCAGGAGAAACTCCTAGCTCTGCTCTTAGGAATGACTCCTGGGTGATGCTGGGTGGGGAAGGCTATGGGATGTCATACATTCTGATAAACTTAACTATGGGACTCCAACATTCATGGTTACTTACAGTTTTAAAATGGCATTACATAATTTTTGCTGTTGTATATAAATCACAAATAGTTTCAAAATTATTCAGATACATTTCTTAAGTGTTCTTAGCCTATTAATTTGGCTTTTCTCCCTTGATGATCGTAACATTCATGATTAAAGACAGTTTTATTATCATCTTATTATTTCTTGTCAGACACTTGCGATTGTATACCATGATAGCAGCCCTTGTTTTTCCTCTCCTTTTTAATTTAAGATGTTGTGATTTCATGAAAGAACTGATTTACAAAGTTATTGATAGTTGTTTTTAGACATAAAGTTCTTCTCCACTGTGTTCTATCACTAATGTCAACTTTCCCTAGCAGTGTTCCCAGATTCCCTCCTGCACCCCCAGTCTCCCTCCTTGACAGGCATGTTTAAAATATTTTAAAATTCACAATGTGGAATCAGTGACATTAGCTGTTTTTTAATCTGGCTAGAAAACGGTATTTTGTATTTCTATATTGTCACGCTCCTGTCATGGAGTTTTTTCAAATGTTTCTATATGTATTGAGATCAGTTTGCCTTTTTTCATTAGTACATCAATAGACCAAATTTTATGATGGGCTATTTTAGCATTATACAATTTGAGTTTCCTTCTAATTTTTCCCTAATGTAACATCTGTATTCCATTTGCTAATAAGTGTTGAGAGAGGTTTACTTGAGATATTTTCTTTTCTGGATGTTTTAAAATTGATATTATGCTCTAGTTCTAAATTAAGTTGCTGAATATTTTTCCCTTTTTCTATTCTTTAGTAGAATTAGTATAAGAGTGAGTTATTTGTTTCTTAAATATTTGGTAGAAGTGGCCAATAGAGCCATCTGGGCTTAATATTTCATTTCTGGAAAGATTTTTGTCTACTATTGAAATTTTTCTAAAGGTTATAGGATGATTCACATTTTCCAGCTTTTTTCTAGTCATTTTTGATACATTTTCTTAGTTCAGCTATTTTTCCTTTTCATCTACACTTGATCCTTGCTGGCATACACAGTCTTTTAGCTTGCACTAGCCTTCACTGCAACTTGGCTATTGAATATTTTCTTTTCTACTCCTTGATGACTCGATTCTAAACAATTTCCTTCGGATTTCTGTATCTTTGTTCAGAAGTGAGTTGGCCTATGAATTTTATTTCCTCTTACTTATTCTTGCCATCATTTGGTAACGACGTGATGAGCTCTGAAATAATTTGCGAGTATTTGTTTCTCTCCTCTCTGGAAGCAGTTGTTAAAAGCTCAGCTGATCTGCCTCTGGAGATTTTTTTAGAACTTACCAACATAATGAACAGAGCTTACCGTTTCCTGTGTGGGGAGATTTTTAACTGTTTCCAATTTCTTTGATTACATTGTTTAGGCATTCTGTGCCCTTGCTTGGTATTTATTTTCTACTCTCCTGGGGCTCTGTCTGTTGTATTCAGTTATTGACATATTTTTTAGATGACAGTCTTCCTCCACAGCCCCCACCCCACCCCCTGCAGAGAGCATCCTGGTCCACTGGTCACACCCAATAGTGCTTCAGGACCCACCAATACCAGAGTCCAGCTCAGGATCTTGCTGATCTTGCCAAATATGCAGGCATGTGCCCCACCAATATGAAATATCTCCCTCATTCTGACATTTTTGTAACACTAATTTATTATCTTCAATCTCTAGTGGATCCAATGTTTTCCTTTCTTTAAAAAATATTTTATCTAAGTACTGGTTTGTTACAAGGTTGTTCATAATACAGTTGGGTTTTTTTTTTTTTCCATGATTACAAAGTTGTTCATGATTGAATTTCAATCATACAGTGTATAACACCCTTCACCAGTGGAAGCAAAGATTAACAAAAATGGGATTACATTAAAATAAGAAGCTTCTGTACCTCAAAGGAAATGGTGACTGGGATACAAAGAGTATCCATGGAATGGGAAAGTCTATTCACCCAGTACCCATCTGATAAGGGATTGATATCTAAGGAACCGCTTAGCCAGTAGAGCTTAGCAAGTTTGTCCTTTTTTAATTGTTAATATTATCCTTTCCATCTCTTATTGAATCACTGAATTATCATGACACTGTTTCAAGCATATACTGTTCCAATACCAGTGTCCTCTTCCCTCCATCAATTTCTCCAGTTTTACACCCACCACCCTCCTAGACATTTTTTTTTCATCTATTTTCCTTTTTGGGGGGGGTTTGGGTTTTGGTTTATACCCAGAAGTGCCCATGAGTTACTCTTGGCTCTGTGCTCAGAAATCACTACTGGCAGGGATGGGGACCATATGGGATGCCAGGATTCAACCGGGGTTCATCCTGTGTTGGCTGCATACAAGGCAAATGCCTTACCACTGTGCTATAGCTCTGGCCCCTTTTAGGCACTGTGATTTGCAATACTGTTACTAAAAGCATATCAAGAATATCACATTACCTCAAGTTTTCCCAAAACACTTGTTGAAGCTTTCCTTACTTCCTTTTTTTCTTCTTTATTAAATATTAGCTTCTGGCTTTAGATGTCAAATCTTATTTCATTTATTTGAGGGTCCATCTTTATTCTGATACCATACTGTTTTACTCATGACTGCTTTGTAGTATAATTTGAAATTGGAGAGTGATGCCACCCTTCTTCTTTTTCCCAAAATTTGCTTTTTATATGATTGTATTTTTTCTAAGTAATTAATAATACTTCCATAGTTTTATTTTAATTCCTGATAGTATGTGTTCCTTCTTCATTCCTTCATTAGTCTTATCACAAATTGTTTTGTAACTTTTTGTTGCTTCCTCTGCTGATAATTTGCCTTTTAAAAATTAACAGCAGGGCCTGAAGAAATAGTATAGTGGGTAGGGAGCTCATCTGGGCAGTTGACCCAGGTTTGGTCCCCAGCATCCCATATGATCTCCTGAGCCCTGCTAATAAACAAATAAAATAGCTAGTAGTTATTTTGTTTTTTCTTCAATTTATCTTTATTCTTCAGGATTTGTTAATTGTATTACTAACAGTTTCTTGTAATTAGACATGATAGCCCTTTATGATTAGGAAAATTCCATCAAAATATTAGATATAATCAAAATTTTAAAGTAGCAAGAACAAATTAGCCCTGCCTGTTTTGCTCAGGCCTCATTTTGATCTAAAATAATATTGTCATGAAGAGTCTTGTGTATCCTGCTTAACATCTTTTCTAAATTTTTAAGAAGAATGAGCTACTTAAACTGTGTGTTTTATTTATTTTAGTTGTAGTGGGATAAGCTGTGTATTTAAAGTTTTGAACACTCTAGAGCAGGGGTCCTCAGACTTTTTAAACAGGGGCCAATTCGCTGTCCCTCAGACCATTGGAGGGTCTGACTATAGTAAAAACAAAACTTATGAACGAATTCTTATGCACACTGCATATATCTTATTTTGCAATGAAGAAACAAAACAGATACAAATACAATATGTGGCCCGCGGGCCATAGTTTGAGGACCACTGCTCTAGAGATATGTTTTAACTTTAAAAACTTATTTTAGTCACTGTCATTTACTTTAATAAAAGGATGTAATGAATAAACAGCCCAACACTCTAGCCACTACCAGTATGCCTGTTTCCCTACATCACCTTCTCAGGAATACCCTCACTCTCCTCTTTGTCCCCCATTTTACTCAACCCAACAGTGAGTTTAGTTCTATAGGCAAGCTCTTAGATTCTGCTTCTCTTGGTCTTTTGACATTCCCCCTACTATACTTCTTTATACCCTACCTGTGAGAGAAAGCATTATGCGTCTGTTTCTTTCTTCTGTCTAAATTAATGTGGTACGATACCCTCTACTTGACAGAAAATCATTCTGGTTTTGCTTCTCACTGGCAGGCATCTGAAAATGTCTCTGTAATGTGTGTTGTGGACAAAAAGTCTGTAGTGTTCTGAAGAGGTAGTTCAGTGGATAGGGCTCTTGCCTTGCATATAGCTAACCTAGATTCGGTTTCTGGCACCTCAGAGAGTCCTCTGACTCTCCTACCTGGAGTGATCCCTGTGTGTAACTGAAAACAACAATAAAAAACAAATAAAAATAAAAATGAGAACAAATTAAAAATAAATGAAAAATACAAGAGTGAACCCTAAATGAATCTTAGAAATTTCACACTGATAAAAATAAATATAAATATAAAGTGATGAATATCACACTATATCTATATATTTTTATGGTATTTGGTAGGAGATGCCATCCCCAACAGTGCTCACTCCTGGCTCTGCTCTCAGGGCTCACTCCTGGCAGGGATTCAGGAGGCTACATGAGATGCCAAGGAGAGAACAAAGATCACCAAAGTGAAAATCAAGCACTCTACCTACTGGCCGTTAATATTCCATGTAAACAGACATTTGTAAATCCATTCATCTAGATGTTTAGAAACACACACACACACACACACACACACACACACACACAAAATCTGCTATGTTACCATGTTCTATGTAAAATTTACCTCTGAACTGGAAAAGTGGTATAGGATTGGAAGAAAAGGAAAGGATGGTTCAGAAAGGAAGGCAATTTTGTTGTGGTTGTTGGCCTTTTGCATTTCATCCTTTGTGATTTTCCTTTTCATATCCTTTTCCCTTTTGCCCCCTTTTTTTAAAGGTGATTGCTGACATGGAGAGCCAGGTTCACAAGTTGCGAGAGGAGCTGATTCACGTGAACTCACAGAGGAAGCAGCAGCTGGTGGAGCTGGGTCTCCTTCGTGAAGAGGAGAAACAGAGGACCGCCAGGGACCATGAGAACACCATCCACAAACTGAAGGCAGAGTCAGAGAAGATGAAAATAGAGCTGAAGAAGACGCACGCTGCAGAGACTGAGATGACGCTAGAGAAGGTGAGTTGTCCACCTGCAAGGAAAGCAGGGTTCAAACGTACCACTGTGCCCCAAAGTGTTAGACCCAGGAACATCCCCTCTGTAGTCAGCCAGCTCTTCAACTGAGCAATTTGCGCTTCCTGATGCATATCTAAGCATCCCTATCCTAATTTGGGATTCAGGGGGTGGAGGCGGTCCTAACTTCTCTCTTGAATTTCATAGAAAGGTTAATATGGACTACCCCATTTTTTATTAGCGAAATAAAATCACAGTGTGATCAAACTGTATTATAGTCTGGTAAATATCTCATCAGGAGGCTTGATAACTGTTAGGCTAGAGTTTTCTAGGTTCTACTAAACCTCAGATCTTTCCTAAGTTCTATAAATATGTCTAGGCTTTTTGGTAACATAAATGGCGAATGATTGAGATTATTTGAGATTAGAAAAATTGGATTAATTTATATTCCAGGTTACAATTCTCAAATATTTTTCTCTTTATTTCTGGGAAAGTTAATAATTAAGTGGGAAGTAGAAACTACTCTTAATCCTGAGAACTGTAGATTGTCCCTGGAGTTCCTTCCAAATCAATCTACTATAGAGAAATACTATAGTGGGTAGTGTGTTTGTCTTGCTTGCACTGATATAGGTTCAATTCCCAGCACAATATATGGTTCCCTGAGCACAGAACCAGGAGTAAGTCATTGACTCTATGTACTAGGACCCCAAAGCAATAACAGTAAGGTCAATCTATATGTTGGGGTTAAGACACATAGTAGTCAAATATTGAAATTCTTGAAAAATATTTAAGAATATCGTGATTTCTACATTTTTCAATTTCTTTGTCATTATCTAAGTAATTTGAATTTTTCATAGAGCACCTCCAGTGATGCATCATGAGTTCATAAGCCTAATGCATCACCAATAAATTGAAAGGGTTCTTGGGGGGGGGTACGTGTTAGGTTTTGAAAAGGGTGACATGATCTGGCTCTTACTTCCATGATGTTCTTCAACTGCCATGCTGAAGAAGAACAGTGCTGGGGGTGGGGGAGGATGTTGGGAGATGGGTCAAAGACTGTCACATCATGTAGCACAAACACAACCGGCTCAGGCTAGTGAATAGTTGTGAGGTCAGGAACTGAACACATTAGATTTCTTTACTTGAAGCAAAACTGAGGTTAGTAATAGTGTGACTGTGGGAGGAGAAGGTGAACAGCCCAGCATAGTTCCAGGTGGGCAGGTGGAATCTTCTGTGATGAAATGGAGCAGTTTGCAAGAGCAGCAGTTTGGCCACTTGGGCCATGTCAGGAGTGAGATGCCTTGTGTGGATGCTACTAAGGAACTTTGGGGCAATCATCCCATAATAGTACCAAATAAAAACAGCTTCAGGAATTAGGAATGTGTCTTTCTATGGAATATTCTTATGCTTTTGAGTAACAGTAGACATGAAGAGTGACCATGGTGTTACACTTTCCATATCTGGTTATAATTCTTCCATTTTGTCTGGGTGCCAGTCAATTCTGCCAACAATTCAAAGGGTTTTTCTCCTCAAATTTTTATTTAGGTACCTTGATTTATGGTACTGTTACTATAAAGTTTGAAGCACGTAGTGTCCCAGTACCACCCCCTCTACCACGGTGTCAGCATCCCCCTGAAGTGTCTCAGGAGCCCTTCTGACCTTTCCTCTCCTCTGCCCTCTTGGTAAACTTAGTTCTCCTAAGATTATTGTAGATTCCAGTGCTATCAGCCAATTGTTTTTCCCTTGCTATGTGTCTTTATGTCACACATATGAGATCATTCTGTCTTTCTCCTTCCAAATAACTTCCCTTACCCTTTGGTTTGATCTGTGTATTGAGAGTTGCATGACTATCTTTTCATATAGCTGAGTATTAGTTCACTGTATATATATATATATATATATATATATATATATATACATATATACTACGCATCTATTTATCATGCATCTATTCTTAGGCTCTTGTTTATTTCCAGATATTGGCTATCATGAATAGTGCAGCAGTGGACATAATACAAATGTCTTTGTGAGAACATTTTTAGGCCCCTGGGTAGATGCCAGGAAATAGAATTTTGAGTCATATGGAAACTCAGTTTTAATTTTATTCGCTTCTTGGTTGTTT